>NW_017277125.1:1509887-1546496 GCF_001594065.2 Cyphomyrmex costatus | reverse complement strand
TATATATATATATATATGTATATAAAAAATACTGTTATATTGTTATTATATAAGGGAAAGGCTATAGCGTCGATGTACAAAGTTAAAAATTGGTCAAGATTGTCAAAAATTGTTCGTAATATAAAAAGTTTAAGTCCGAATAAATAAAATAGTGTAAATCTCTTGGACCATCATTGTTATTAATGTGGAGTAAAGAATAAAAATATATAAATAAATAAATCTTGTAAACAAGTTTTGCAAATGCGCTGAATATATCTCGACATTACTATAAGGAGAGAAGTAAGCATTGCTTACATCGACGCTATCATGGAGTGCACTTTAGTCAACCAAATTTGTTGAATCCACCGAATATATTTATCTGTAACCATCTTATTTTAAGTATGCAAATTGTAAATTTTATTATTTTTGTTTTTTGTTATTGAAAATGTCTTGATCTCTTAAAGTCGAAACGTTTAATCGGTTTAATACATTTCATATGTCTTATTGTAATTTAGCTACTGTAATATGTTTATTTATGGCTCGTAGCCCTTTTTTGAAATATATTTTTAATTAAAAAAGAATACCTTGAATATGTTTATGCTGTGTTTATATGTTAAGCCTGTTTTTCTTTTAGCTAAACTTCTAGCACATTTTTTCTCTGTTTCTCTCCAACATGGAGAGAAAAGGAAGAAAGATGAACTGTGCAAGAACTTTTGCTAAAAAGAACAGGGTTTCTTTAGTAGAACCTTATACGGTCTCTTGCATATCCTCGTTATATGTAAAATGATGTAAAACACAACATTAGAAAATAAGGATCCTAAATGATCAAGCTAGTGCTGAATTAATTCCGTGTGAATTTATATATATGTAATCCTTTTTAAACTATGCGCTGAAATTATTTTGGATCTTGAAACTCAATTCGATTAGACTACTGTAGTAATATTACAAATTAAATTGATAATAAGCAATTTAATAATTCAATCAGGCATTCTATTAGACAGATGTTAATATGTCGAAAAACTGTAAATAAATTCATTGCAAAAAAATGTTAATTAGACCGATAAGACAACTTCCGCTTTAAGCAAACCGTTTCGCCACTGAATTTGTGTTTTTGAATTTCGCGCCTCACCGGCGATTTTCTCCCCCTGTCACTTTCCGCGCGCGAGCATACCACCGTAGTCGGAAATCTCGAACCAGACGCCGTGTGCGAGGTATTTTGTGAGACACGATTTTGAATTTGAATAAAATTCGAATATCTTCGCGAATGTATCTCCTTGTTTTTTCCGCTTTAGTTTCGTCGCGCGTGATGCCCGATTTGTCTCCGTGGAAGCAGAAGCGAATAGTGCCTAGAGTTCGCAAAGATAACCTCATTCCGTATTGATGCTGCATGTACGTATACATATGCACGTACATTTGTTGATTAATATTTACGCGTATTTCGCAATGGATATAATTAGCAAATATTGAAACGATTCCGCGTAATTTATCGCGCTCACCGTTTTGGTAATAACTGTTTATAAATTTGACTTTTACTATAAATTTGAACTCATAATATGAATCTGTTTATATAATAGTTTATATAAGATGTAATAAAATTAAATTTTTTTTTTAAGAACAAGAAAAAAAGACATTACGACAAAATTTAGGTGAAGTGATTCATGCATTGAAATTTGTGTTGCTAACAACATCCTAGTTAAATTCATTGTGTAAATATATTGGAATGTTTATGTTGACACTCAATCAGATTATTCTATGATTCTCCATCAGCAATGAGTGAAGACACAAACGAAGACACATCCTATTTAAGCTGTGACATAAACGGCACAAGATATATTTACAAATTTGCACCATCAACAATGGATATTATGAAGAATTCGGTAGCAAGTGAAGATCAAACTACAGTTGATATTGCCAAGGGAAGTGAGTTAGTCAATGAAGAAGAACCAATTTCGTTAGTGTGTTTAAATGGACAGATATATGCAATTAAAAATGGACTGATTGAAGAGGTGGATACCAACCTTCAATCTGTAGAACAAAGTTGCAATGAAAAGGCACTGTTGATTTCAAAGAATGTGGAAAATAACGAAAATAACTACATCACCAATGAGAATCTAGTAATCGAAAGTCCATATAGACAATCTGAGGAGCAATTCGAAGTCTCTACAGAGGAACCAGGGAAAGATCTTGTTGCGCAACATGACAATGTTAACGTCGATGATTTCTTAGAAGTTGTGACTGCTTTTAAGTGCAAGATGTGTACTTACCTATCTCAGGACAAGATGCAATTATTAGATCACATTCAGAAATTACATTTAAATTCTGCTATAGATATTACAGTAAGTAGAGATTTAAACACAAACTGTAGTTCACACAAATTTAATCAAAGTAACTGTATTTTGCTTAGCAGAAGCTTATAATGCAATATAAAAATTGGCTTACTTTTATTATTATATATAGCCAAAGGAAGAATCTAAAATGGATGAAGTCAAAATAGTTTATATGTGTGCGGAGTGTTCCAACTACTTCCATTCTTTTGAGGACTGTAAAGAACACATGATTAATGTAATCATCTTAAATTTGAATTTTTATAAGAGGTAGATTACTTTTATCTGGACAATGTCATAGAAATTTTTTTTAGGATCATCAATTAACAGACATTGCGAGTGATGAAGCTGGAAAAGAAAATTTGACAGATATGACGAATCCTGGCTTAGTAACTGAACATGAGGATCAGCATATCGAAAACGATGAAGTGGAAAAAGATCCAGTAAAAATTTCAAAAACCTTAAATTTAGAATATATGCGTAATAGGAAAATGGTAGAATCGGCGGAAAGAAATGTGAAGTATGTAATTTTTCCAAAAAATATGTATTATGTAGAAGAAATTCTTTATTTGTCATATTTAAAACGTGCAATTTTCGCAAGGTGTTCTTATCAGGGCTGCCAATACAAATTCGCTTCGGAAGAAATTATGCAGCAACATATTCTTTATCATACAGAATCTGAAACTGCAATGACATTTAAATGCACCATATGTCGAGACATGAAATTTACAAAGTGGCGCCAATGTAACTTGCATTTATGGAAGAAGCATCAAATTGGTTTGTAAATATTAGATAAATAATGTAAGAAGCGTTGAAACAATTTACATTATATTACTCTCTTTTACATAGACATAGGTTTGTTTACCTGTAAAATTTGTAAAGTCTACAAAAGTGCTACCATGGTAAAACTCTTGACGCACATGAGGGTACACAGTGACACTCGTGATTACAAATGTCCCGATTGTGAGAAATGTTTTAAACAAGCTAGCCAATTACGTAATCATCGTATAATGCATTTAGATCGCAAAACATTAGAAGTAACTCGATGGTATACTTCTAAGACATGCGACATGTGTGGTAAAACATATGCAAATTCAAAATGTTTAAAGAATCATATACAAGCTGTTCATTCCAAGTTACGTCCATATGTTTGTAATGTTTGCGGTCATGCTAGCGCCAGAAAGGCAATGTTACAAATGCATTTGCGTCAACATACAGGAGACAAACCTTTCAGCTGTGAGATTTGCGATTACAAAACTGGAGATCACAACACTTTACGACGGCACATTATGCAACACACAGGTGAGTAATTACATCCGAAATCAGGAGACTCGGCGCTAAGACAAGCGAAGCTAAGCAGCAACACTACCATATTAATTATTGTGAAGTAATTTAATTTCTTATCATAGGACTTCGACCGTATAAATGTCCACATTGTTCGTACAGTGCAATACAGAGCAGCAGTTATAAAAATCATTTAAAATCAAGGCATCCTTTACTATCTGGTTTATTTACATGCGATCTATGTCCCTTTAAAACAGTGAAAAATGAAAGTTATATCCAGCATGTAGGAGATCATGAAAAAGGTTTAATAAAGTCTAATGTGCAGAAAAAAGGTAATATTAAGATTTGTTGAACTGCTTGCAATTCTCATTTAGTAGATACCTTTATTTAAATTTCTTTACTACTTTTTTTACATACAGATAACGAGAATGTCGAAGTTTTTCCTGGTAACATTGCGGCAGCGCAATTAGTTTACAGCTGTTTAGGTGCCTTTTCGAAAGATGGAGATACGTTAGAAGCTAATTTGATGTCTTCCTCAACGTCTGCTGATGGCACTTCTCAAACAATCACAATACAAATACCATCGAAACATCTTCAAGGTTCATTATCAAGAGAAAGTTTAAATAAAAATGATTCTATTGAGCAAGAGGATGACGAGACCATGCATTGCTTCTTAAAAATTCCTAGAGAAGAAGAAGAAAGCATAGACACTGGTGGCATAACGATACCTGCAGAGCCTGAAGAAAGAAGTATTAAACCCATTGATATTGAAGAGATAAATATGGCAACTAGTGATATAGAAGATAAATACGTAACAAATATTGATATTGATTCGTGAAATTATACAATACATATATAAAATAGTAATTAATGTTGAATAAAATGTCCTCCAATACGTTCAAGCAAATGATGCAATAATATTGCACAATATGAACAAAAAAGCTAGTCACGTGTTACTAATTTTTTTAAAAAAGTAATAATGTCTTAATGGAAATTTGTTAATGTGATATTATATTTTCTCTGATGCATAAAATTGTTACAAAATTAATTCTGATTAAATTCAAAAATGTTTTTAATAACTATAATTTAATGAAATCAAAAATAGTTACAGAATTTTCGAAAAATTGTTTTTACTATTTTGTTACGAAAAGTTGTGATCTCCATTTTGAATTATTCTTACTAATCATGTTACAAACTTGCTTATTATACAATATAAGAATGAATAGTATATTAAAATTATTTCAAATCCATTATTTTCCTGCTATTTCAAAAACTTTTATTTTACCATATTCGATAATTTTTTGTTTCATTTCACATTGTGAAATGAAACATTGTAAATACAATTCTTCATTGTAAATAAAAATTAATAAAAATAAGTAATTTTCACATCATTTCATTTAAAAATTTTGTGAAGTCTTAAGAAAATTTTAAATATATTGTACTTTCTTACAGATATATTTATTAAAATTAAAATTATGTATATATGGAAGAACGTACATAAAATGTAAATTAATAAAAGTTTGGAAGTTGGAAAATGTAAATTACATTATCCTTCCAAGTATATCGTACATTCTCTTTCCAGTTCTGATATAAGTCGAGTTAAAAAATTTTTTTAACTGAAAAGCAATGTATCACGATTTTGGTTTTGACAAGCAAGTACAAATAACTGAAAAAATGTAAATTAAAATATTTCTTATTTTGTCACTTAAATTACGTCCTGGCCAATTCACCGTAGTAAGCTGTACAAGCGGTAAACTTCCCATTGAACATGTTTTGCTGAATTTCCACTTTGTCATATTTTTCAGTTAACATGATAATCTGTAATTATATATATATATGCACATGTAATTATATATGTTTATGCTTTTTTTAGATATACAAATATTAAGTCACATAAAATTTTAATTACATTATTGCAAACATATTTACCTGTAGAGGGTCTGAATTTCTAGGAAGATAATAGGCCACATGTTGAGTAATTCTTCTAGCTGCTTCAAATATGTTTCTTCCACCAATGGGAAACATAATACTTTCGAGATCAAATACTTTTTTCTTTATATAATCAGGACCACCCCATGGTGGACTCAAAAACACGACATCTGCAACCAACTGTGGTGCTAATTGCAGGAAATCTCCAATAATAAATTCTATCCTATCCTCCACACCATATATTCCTGCATTATGCCGAGCAATCTTAATTTTATTAGGATCAATGTCTATGGCAATTACTGTAAAATACAATCAGTAAATATATTTTTGTCTAATGTTTAACAGATAAAATTTTATACAAATAGATGTACCTCTTTCACATGTAAATGCAAATTGAATTGCATTACTACCTGCACCACAAAATGCATCAATAATTGTATCACACCTACATCTTGCTGCTATATCCTTTGCTATTTCTTCTGGTGTTACCGAAAACCAGCTCTCTAAAAAAAATGCATTATTACTTTATATAAATGTTTGTTTACATATGTATATAAATCTATCATTTAAGCATGCACAGAAACACATACATACCTCGATCTAACTTAATTCCATCTTCATATCTGCTGAAGAGACCAAACCGTTTGAAATAATATTTCCTTAACCTATAATCGTTGGCTATCTCTCTCGGAATGATTTTATTTAACCTTTTAAACTGCTTCCTTCTCTTTTTCCTTTGCATCATCTTTATGTTATCTTCATCATCAGAACTCGATGTAAATGCAGATTGTACCTTTGTATAGGAACCTTTATCGTTAGATTGCACATCAATTTCCGTCGGTATCGCTGCTGAATCACAAGACACATACTTGTTTGTCTGTAATTAAAAATAAAGGTATTATAAAAATCGAAAAAATATATCACGAAATGAGAGTAAATATCATGGCCTACGTTTTCTTGTCTTTTCCTTTTCCGATTCTCTACAATTTCTACAATTTCACACTCACATGTGCACACGTGTAGACGTTTCATATTGAAACATTGAAACTCGAGACATTATTTACGATAAATTCTTTATCGTTACACTCAACTGCATTAAAACTTTGTCTATCTCGCTCTCTCTTTCGCCAAACAACGCACAAAGTTTAATTAAGAATCGGTCTCTTTTTTGTTCCTGTCTGAACTAGTGCATACGTTTGTTTTACTTTAACTTATTGCACCGTGTGCACTAGTTCAGACAGTGCAGAAACAAAAAACCTCTTATAGCTGCACGATGTTGCACTTTCTGCACTTAAGGATTACGCCGTGTGAAATGTATGTTGTATCACTATTCTTGTAGTTCATCGAATGTTAAATAAGGATAAAAAAATACATCTTAAAAGATATGCGCTTTTTATGGTATTCAAAGAAAATAAAATAGACATTGAAGAGAGGAAAGTAAAGGTACGTCTATTTCGCGTATAATGCATTAATTGTCCTTGTTTAATATTTAGTGAAACAAAGATAAACGATGCATTATGCACATCATGCGAGAAACGGAACGCACTTCAAGTCCTTAAAACGAAAATTTTACTTGATATAATATAATAAACGTTAATATAATAAATATTACGTGTAGTATACAGGGTGTTTCATTTAAAGTTTCAGATGAAAGTATCTCTTCTAAATTATTCGTTATTCCAAAAAATGTTTCAAATGGGACTTACTTTGTTTCGAGGGAGATATTTTTTGATGATCACGAATCCTCTTTAAAGTTCTGTGTAAACAGTGTTAGAACTCTGTTCAAATTCTCGGATCAAGAAATGTATATTAGAAATAACCAATTAACTTGTCATTTTTCCATAAAAACTACATGTTGATTGGCTATACATTCCTGAATCCAAGAACTCGGACCGAGTTCTAACACCGTGGACATGCTTTAGTGAACGTAAGATTGACTCCTTTATTATTATTATTTTTTAATAAAGTTAAAGTTCTATTTTAATTTTTAATTTTAAATAGGATTTTTTTACATATGATTGCTCTTATTTTGTATATCAAAATGTTAAGGTAGAAATATCAAAAAATTAATAGTTTTCGAAATACTTTATACTTTATTCTAACATATATTGACATAAAATATCAATTATTTCATAAACTGTGATTTTTTAGTACCTCTACCTTAATACTTTTATATGCAAAAAACTTTTTATATACTGTTAATCATTTTTCTTTTTTCTCAATGATTAATATTATATGTTTTATTTTAAATACAGAAACTGTAACAGTGCAGCTACAAAGAATATATTAATACTTTCAGGTCTGTTTAGAATTTCTATTTAAAATTCTTTATAGACTACATAATAAGAGAGAATATTTCCTAGAAACTTTTTTAGTTAGCAATATATGTTATGTTTGTTTTTTAGTTATTTTATATTTTTTTCTCTCTTTCCTCTTTTTTTCTAACATCTAATTGTGTAAATATATGAATATAAATTCGAACTGAATACTTATACTTATAATACTATAGGGCATGCCATCTCTCTTTCTGCTTCAATATACATGCAGTAATATAATTAGAAATATAAATAATACTAAAAAATATACAATAAAAAGCTAAAACGTATTCAATATAAACGTACATAAATCTACCAAATATATTAAGAAAAAAATCTTACCTTATTTGTATATCTGATGGGCGTTTCTGCATCATCAAGAGTACTTTTATATCTAGGTTTTAACCGTTTCAATTCTGCCATTAATTGGAAACTTTGCCGTCTAATATTACGTTTTCGATAAACAACTTCGCCTTGCAATTTTCTTTGGCTATCATTCTCAATTAAATTGGCATAACCCATTAATGAAAAGGCTTTTTTCACAGTTTCTAAACCATCTTCATTATCATTACAATCTGCCTTGTGACTAATTAAAAAAGAAAGATAATTTTATACAACATATTCTATATTCTATTATACTTATACTTATTTTAATTTCGAATTCTATATAACAAAAGATAACTAGAGTCATATCTAATCTGTGATACTATAAGCAAGCAATGATGTATCATCATTGTTATACTATACATATGTTTTATTACAGTACTATATCATTATTACTATTAGGGACAATTTGACCTAACGGTTAAGCTAACCGACGGTTAAAGAGTCACGTGATTGGTTCATTCTGGTCAAAGACAAATGCGATTGGATAATTCCATTGGAATTAACCGTCGGTTAGCTTACCAACGTCGGTCACCAACCGACGTGAAAACGTGGTGAAATTGGCCGTTATACTATTTACCTTTGTCTATAAAATTCTTGAACCTCTTCGTGAAATTCATCTCCTCCATCAGAAGACTTCTGTTGATGACTACTGTTAAAATTGCTATTGGAAGCCACAATTTCCATTTCGTTTTCAGTAATTATCGAATCTTCAGTATGAACCTGTTGTGATTTTTCGTGCATTTCTACTTCCTCAGCAACATCAGTTGGATCATCCTCGTCTACCTTTATTGTTAAATTTTTCATAAGCACACCAACTGAATCCATAATCAGTCTTTGTGTTTTCAGTTTCTCTGAGCTCTTGGATTTTGAATTCAATGCACTGCCCTTTCGCAAGTTTTTATTTTCGGCATTTACTTTATTTGGAGTAAATAAGTAAGTTTGTACAGTATCCATGCTCTCGTGTTTCTTATCTTCACAGGTATAAATCCCTAAAAGATCTTCGTTATTTCTATCCTGCAGCGCCACCTCCTCTTGTTGAAGAATGTTCGAATTATTGTATGACTCATTCAACAAATGACATGGCTTCGATGTGTTAAAATCTAATTGATTATAGTCTATATTGTGCTGTTTTTTATAATTAATTGTGAATAATTCATACTGTTTTTGATATTGCGTCTCAAAATTCTCCTTCCATAAATGCTGCCAATATTTGTCGTTGTCTTCTACTGAAAATTCGTTTTCTTGATCGGAACTACTACTAGTCATGCTGCTTTCTATGGAACTTGTGACTGAAGTGAGGAGACTAGACGAATGAACGGAATTGGAATCGCAACTGGAACTAGTTAACGTCATTTTAGTAACGTTAGTCATGGAATCGGAAGTTGCGTTCGTTTTTGTTATTGAGCCGTTAACGGAGTCACATCTCATTAGTAATCGCTCATCTTCTGCATTAGAATGATGATTATAATTTTCTTCTATACTAAGTGGACTTAACGGATTCCAACCATCACCATCTTCCGGTGACATCTCGAAATTAAGAATTTTTTTCCTATTTTCGTCTGCATCTTTGTCATGAACCTCTTGCCTACTTACTTGTTCAAATGAAAAGCTAGTATTTGAAGAAGATACGGCTGCTGGTTTTAATTCGCTGTCGCTCGAATAACTCTTATTGAAAATTCCTGCAAAGTTAGAACGTACAAGTTCGCAATTCTTATGCGCTTGTGATGGGAAACATGTATTTTGCTCAAAATATCTTTCTATGGCTACTTCATTAATCTCTGCATCCTGCAACTTTTCGTCTTCTGTTGTGCATGCATTATTTTGAAAATACTCCGGATTGATATAATCAGCATATTTTTCGATCCAGGATGCCCAGATTAATTGCTCTCCTTGTTTAGCCCAAAACTTCTCCCATGCTACATCCACTGCATTCTTATTACTGCCATAATCTGCAGAATAGGGATAAGCGTAAGAGTTATAATCATACTGTATAATGAGATCTTTATCGTGTCCTTTTGTATTTAATATAGTAGTACTATCTGATAAATTTTGTACCGCTGATGATTCCTTATGATCACCTAACGCAAGAAAATGTAAAATCATTATTACCATAAAATCAATATTACATATTTAATTCGATTCTAAACGAATTACAGTTTAAAACTATATCTGAGATGTTTAACAGCACAATTACCTGATACATGTTCAAACTCAGTCAACATATTTACATTTTCATCATTGTTTTCAACTTCAGTTTCTATAGTTTGAAAAGTTTTTCCATAAGATGCTACAAGATTTTGTATACTTTTTGCCTCGTGCTGATCATGATATTCAGATAAGTCTGCACCAGAATCTGACTGATGTAGACCTAATTTCTGAGTCAAAGAATGTGCAGTGGGCCAATGAGCCGAATCACGTACAGAGTCATGTTCGTCCGTAGAATAATTGTTATCTGTATGAGAAGCACTGCAATAACAGCTTACTGGTTCCTCCTATATTAAATTAATCAAATGAACAATTTCACGCAGTAAAAATAATAAAAACTGTCAACTAGCTATGTATTTTATATAACAAATTATCACTATTAAATGAACATATCATACATCGTGCTTTTCAAGAGATTGTGTTTCTACTCCAGATCCTTTACAAAGATCTAGCATCTCCCCCACATAATCCCCATCTGCATCTTCTCCTTCACTGGCATCTTCTGAAGCTAAGACAGTATAAACTTCAGGATTCCTAAAAAGAATAATGGAACATAGGAACATAAAACTCATGATAGCTGTCATGAATTTGTCATTAATAGAACTAACTCCACACACAAATATAAAAATTTAAAAGAATAAAAACTTTACTTTAAATAGCTAAACTAATTTTTTATTGAGTAATTGATGTACAAACAATAACAAGAATATCTGCTTTCAAATAATTTGTTTCAAATTCCCATCCTTTCCTCTCTATTATTAAGAATATATTAATATATGATAAAAAGCAAATCGTGTCAAAGCTTCTACATTTTAAGAAATTGTCTTTTAACAAATTTTCTATAAAATCTCGACAAATTATAGTTACTATATGGATATAATTACAGAGAAAAAAATTTATGAGAAAATATAAGTACTACTACTAAATACATTTGAAAAAATTTGTCAATCTGGTAAAGGATAGTGTTTCTTCTGTAAAATTATTTCTAAATCTCTACATACTTAAAGGGATATTGGAATTACCAATCATGAAATCATTAACATTACAATGGTATAAAAATCTTTGAAATGATTAAATGAAATAAAAAATCCTTTTATAGGATTAAAGTAAACGCAAAATTTGGAGGTGCATTGCAGTGGGCTTTATATTAAAATCGAAAAAAGTTGAAAATTTATTTAAGTTTTTTTCGACTTTAGTATAAAGTACTTTAGTATTTTGTACTTCAGTTTTTAAAGTACTTTAGTATTTTAGTGCTGGTACCGTTTTTAATTATAAAGCTATTTGTCATTAATTTAGGAATTTTAATTGTTTTTCGAATGGCATGATAAATGACGAAAAATTTGAAAAATTAACCGCGAAATTCGTTGCGTGCCACACGCGGTGGTAAGTGTCAAGGTTAAATCATGCTTTTCACACCAATGCTGATCAATAAAAATGTAAATTCTTTATAACGTTTCGCATGCCTGTCAAATGCGGCATGAGACATTTTATTCCCGAAATGTATCTTGTAGAAAAGACGCAACGGTGCGACCAACCGATTGCGCTTACCGAATAAATACTCGGCTACAAAGACAGTAAATATAATCATCAGGATTAGAGGCTTCACGATCCGCTATGTAGATCTCAGCTAGTGGCTCCCAGAAATTGTCGCACATCCTGAAGGCGGGGTCTTCTTTGACTACCAGATTATCGTCGATCGTCACAAATGCAACATGCCTCACGCCCAAATTTTACTAAATTTCACGACCGCCACCGTGTAAAAACAATTCGCCAGTTTGCTTGATGGTGTAGCATCATGACTATGAGGAGGTTGATCGGTCCTAACAGGCTTGCCAAAGTTGGAGTATGTTCGTAACAAATACAATCGTACCAGAGACTCGCGCATACTCGTAATGTATTAAGGCGATGCTGGACCCGCCTGTATTATCGACGAAAACGTCAAAAACGAGCGTTTTTGACGTTTTCGTTCCTGTCTAATTTCTTCATAATAGTTTCACAGAATAAAAATTCCTTCTCCACGATTAAAATATCCGAGTTAATATATCTGTGCCTGGTATATATTGTGTCCAAAGCTGGAAAAAGTATGAAATTACAGATTTCTTTATCCATGTTTATCTTCAGCGTTGGTCGCCATATTGAGGTTAAATGGATAAAGAAATCTATGATTTCATACTTTTTCCAGCTTTAGACACAATATACACCAGGCACAGATATATTAGCTCGGATATTTTAATCGTGGAGAAGGAATTTTTATTCTGTGAAACTATTATGAAGAAATTAGACAGGAACGACGTTTCGTCGATAATACAGGCGGGTCCAGCATCGTCTTAAGCCCATGGCACATACAAAACGTAAGGCCGTAAAACGTAATCAGTAAGCGAATTGGCCAATCACAGTAAAGACCGTAAGGCCGGTAGCGAATCCAATGTTACAATTTCCTTACTGATACGTCTTACGGCCTTACGTTTTTCTATGTGTTTCTGGCTTTAACGTTACTAAAAACATACAGTTTACATTTCTGTATGTTGTTATATATTTTCAGAACTGTCAATACATTTCAGTACGAATCTGTTCTTTGCAGCTGTTTCATAAGACCGAAATTACACTAATGCCTAAAGGAGCCCCAGAATAAAAGGAACAGGGAACAGAGAACAGAGAATAAGAATTTCAACCTATCAGAAATCATGTACTATGGAATACACACTGTTTATTCCACAGTATATGATTTCTGATAGGTTGAAATTCTTGTTCTCTGTTCCTTTTATTTTGCGTAGCCCCTAATTGTTTCTCATTAGTTTTAATGGCCAATTTTTTCACTTATAGATAATCTCTATCCAGACTGAAGCCCTATTCTTGAAAAATATCGCATATATGAAAAATTAGGGAAATACTACAGTATACGTAACGTATGCTATAGTATTTTCCTAGATTTTTGTAAGCGATATTTTTCAAGAATAGGGACCCAGAGGCCCTATTCTGTACACGCTTACCGACAGTTGTCGGTGTCGTTAAGTAGCGATAGCCAAAAAGAATCGCAGTTTTCTCCTAGAACAATCCTAAAGGCCATCACACGTAAATTTTAGTAGTAATCGTAAGGTCTTAAGCAAATCGACCAATCACAATCAAGATTAAGATCTCACATTTTAATACGCTAAACTGTGATTGGCCGATTTGCTTAAGACCTTACGATTACTAGAGTCCTAGATATCAGAAAAGCGCAACCGGCTTAAGTCAGTATCGCAAAATTACTAAAAAAAAGTATTAAAAATGGCGTCGTTTGCAGACGAACTATGAAATCCACCAATCGTCTATTAGTCAGCCATTTTTAATACCAATGAATGAATGTCATGATTGGCTGACAGTCATCAGCCAATCAGGACGCGGAACATCGGTTGCGCTTCTCTGATATCTATAGGGCCGGTATTCATCAGTCAGTTCTTATATTCAAGACCGTCTTAAGTTCAGTCTTGAAGAGTTACGAACCAATCAGCGGGCCGCTTTAGCATCTTAAGAGATTACTTAAGGTAGTCTTGAAATAAGAACCGACTATGAATACCGGCCTAGGACTCTAACGATTACTACTAAAATTTTTGTACATGTGATGGCCTTTACCATTGATTATCGCTACTTACTTTGCTCTCATTGGTTGAGAAATAATCCTCAATCGTCAATCACAATCGCGCAATCGCTAGTGTGATTACGGCTTAAGTCGCATTGCAACGTTGTAAGCGCATCGCAGCGTTGCGGTCCAATCAGAGTCGAGCTAGCTTAATATTGATTGGACCGCAACGCTTGCGACACTGCGATGCGACTAATGTAGAACCAGCTTAACGTAAACTATGGCATAAGCGCAGAGCACAGACTTTTGCATGACGCATAAACCATATACATAAAGAATTTGATTGGTCCATTGACTCATGCATAAGAAAATGGGCCAATGAAATTCCTTATACACATGCTTTATGCGTTATGTAAAAGTGTGTGTTTCTCGCCATAGAGTTACCTAAACCCTAGGCCAGAGAGAAACCTCAGAGAGGACACGAAGGTCTTTTACCTGTAACCACAAAATGCCTTACGCACTACCGCTCTCTGAAGAAGTGGATGTCAACTACATAACAATATCCATTTTTTTACGGCGCTCCTGATGGAAATAAATTGCTAAAAAATCATTAAAATCTTTACGATTTTAATTATTTCAATTATTTTTAAATTATTCTCTATTCTTTATTTTTTGTTAATTATCTTTTTTTTATATAAAATAAAGATATTTTATTGTCACCGATAATAGAAACACATATATACTTAATTAAGACTGCTTGAGACCAATATTTCTGAACCGATAATGACCTAATCATCGATAATTTTTTTCTGATGAGTATATACAATTTGAAAATTTAACAAATGTGTTTGTATGTTTGTATTTTGTAATATTTTTATATTATATAATAAATGTCTTAAAATATTGATTAAGACACAAAAAATATCTCAACAAGAAATTAATAAAGATTATGCATTCAAAATCTTAGCTGGAACCTGCTGCCATCTGTGACTACAATTTTCACTCTGCTTTAATTAACCCATTGCAGCCTAAATTGTTTTTAAAAAATAGGCAGATGTGAAATGTTTTGTTCTCAGTTTCATATAATTGATAGATTTAATATAAAATAAAAAATTATTTATTAATATTTATATATAGACCAATTTATAAAGATTCTAAAAATATACCTTACTAATTATTATCACTAATTCGAAAAAAAATGCTTAGAAAATTATACTCGTACACTGTACATAAAACTATCTGATATAAAATTGCAAAAAGTTGGAATAATGACTACATTTTTTATTTTATTTAATTTTTAATCTCTTAAATTTTTGAAAATATACAATATTCGTAAAATGCGTGATATAAATGAAATGCATAATGCGTGCTTATCATACGTATTCTTTAATTTTTCAATTAAAATTAATAATTAAAGTATAGCGTTTAAAAATATATACTATTAACGATTATTACCACTTCAGATATTATTAATGATAATTTTATGTAATAAATTAATTTTTGTTCGAGATTAAATATCTTTCTAAATTTGTGTGGAATAATCCAATAATCTTACTGTTAGTTATTCAATTTAAAGTCTGTGAGAAGATGCAGAGTAAGTAAAAGGGTAACCCGACAAGTGGCGGTACCCGCGGGATGCTGCGGAGTCTCGTATATGTGAACGGAGCAATGGCGTAGGCGGTGATTCGTGTGATAAATTAATTTTTATTACTTCGTGGGTGGCGGCTCTTACTATTGGTTGCTGATCAGGTACCTCCTACTCCGCAACGGGGTCCTCTCCGGCATTATTCTGTGCGACGACGGCGCAGGCGATAGAAAACGGTGTGCGATTTATCTCGTCTGAAGGCAGGATGAACAAGGAAATCGATTGCGCGTTACGGGAATTGCAATGCGGCTGACACGACAATGAATGTTTGCGTATTTCGCAAATAACTTTTCTGTTGGTTTCTTTCGCAGATCGATGAGTCATTTCAGTTCATGCAATCGTTATACACGAATTTCATGATCGATACGAAATCGAACATACCTTAAATAGAAAAGCGAGGTAAAACTAAATAACAAGCAAAAATAACGAGCTATTATTATGAAAAATCATAATCGTAGCGTTTTTTGAACGACAGTAATCATTATTAAAATCAATACCCTTTCGATGATTTAATCAGATATTTGGAGAATTAACCACAATCAAAAAAATATTGACTATATTTAATACTCATTAGATATAAATGCTCCAATCGAGTTTTTATAATTTGACAAAAAGAAAACGTGTTTATTCCAAGAAGACAGCAAAGATATTTTCATAAGTAAGTGATTCGCCTTATGTGCATATTGAAATCACTGATACAATCAGGCATCAAAATCACTAGAGGAAGAGCGCGTTTTGCACTCATTTCATCTCGTAATAAATCCAAAATTCAAATTTTTTAATAATAATATAATATAAATATAATGTAAAATCTTAATTGATAAAATGTTATCCTAATATATTTTTAACGGAATATATAATTAGCATTTTATCGCGCGCGCGCGCGCGAAATGTTTACGTTATAATTTTATTTGTTTAAAATAATGCCGGCGAATTCATTATTAAATATTAAAATTACATTAATTATTATACCTACAGATTAAATACTTTATTATTTCACATAATAATTCTATTAGCAAATTAACTTAATGCAATTAACACAAAATCTGCCGATACATTGGAAAAAGAGTCGTAGATGGTTCACTGTAAAATCTATAGTGTCAAATTTAACCTAATTTAAATCACTACTGCTTCTACTTAGTATATCGTCACTTTATAAAATAATGCATAAATTTGATACTACAGATTTAACAGTTCATAATGGATTTTGCATTGTTTGGAACTATAATAGACATATAATTACACTCATATTTTTAGGAACCCCTCTATGTTTAATTTTCAAAATAGAATATATTGAACTTATTAGAACAATAAAGTCTCGTGATTTCTGCGATCGTAGCGCAAACATTTATAGATTCAAGTCGTGCTGCTGTGAGATCGCGATTTGATGTACGTTTATCCAGAGCCGCACCTGGATAGCCAGTTCGTATAGCGCGAAAAAAATACGCAGGCAATAAAGTACTCCGATATATGTGATAGTGCTATTCTCGATTACGTTTACGAGATGACTGACTGCTATAGTTATACGAATCATTATTAAGCATTGTATCGCACCATATATGAAAATTGAAATTGCATTGACGTGTTTTACTGCGTCAATGCAATTCCTGAATGTATTATAATAGCGTTTTTCACTGACACAACTAGCGCACTCAGTGCACTTCAAAACCATTGTACACAAATCGTTGTAAAGATGTATGTTTAATGAAAATATAGAAACGAATTCAACTGCAAAATCCTTAATGGACAAATAGAATATGAATGAGTAGATATGTGTTAAAATTAAAATTAGATTCTTTTTTAAATGTTATTTTGGGAGCTTTTTTCTCTGTATTGAGACAAAGCTTTGCTGGTGTTATCTCCAAATTTACTTATTATTATTATTTCAAAGAAAGATTTTATATATATACATACGTACATGTGTTTGTGTGTATATCATGCATTATATGTTTGAAAGATTATATACATCGTGAATCATGATTATAATCTTTTTCCTCATATATCTACTCATTATATCATACTATATTATATATATACTCATTATGTTATACTATAATATTATAAAAGATTATAATAATATAGAATTTTAGCAAATATCTAAAATTATTACTAAATATTGCCTTCCAACTCGCAGATACACTTTCCTCGGAGAATATCAATTTGGCAATATTATTAAGATGTAAATATCACAAATTCTTTTTGATTTATTTCATTTTTGATTGTCTTGAAATTATGTTATTAAAGCGATATAACGTAACAGGAAGTATTCTAATTTTCTATATTTATCATTATATTTAACTGACTCCTTTTTTTCTCATACGCAATAATAGGAAAAGAAACAATGTTTTCCGCGAATGCGAATTCAAACCCCTGGATGATCTCGTGATTTTTCGAGAGAATCGCGGCATTATAGAACGGAATGGAATTCCGTGCTGCGGATCTGCATAAAATACCGCTGGATGAGAAGGAGGGCTGTTGTATGGAACCAGGAGAGAGGGAGCGCGCATACGTGTGTCGTCTCTTCGGTCGCGGGAGAATCGCGGCTGCTCGCGAGAGAAGCAGGTTGTAACTGGATGGTGGGGAAGAGAGATGAATGCAAGGCGGACAGACGGTGAGGGACAAAGTACGAAACGAACAGCTGGAATGACGGAGAGGAACGAGCGCGCGAACGAGCGAGAGGGAAGCAGCTGGACTGTGTTACCTCCAACGCGGCGCAGCGCGGTGCGGCGCGGCGCGGAGACGGATGCTGCGGTAAGGCGGATCGAGAGGGAGAAGGAGAACGAGATGGGGGAAGATCAGAAGAGATAGACAGATAGAAGAAGCGAGAGCGTGACAGTGGGAAGGACGGAGGCGCGAGTGAGATCGGCCGGTGAGGAGCGAGAAAGATGGTGGAGCGTATACTCGCGAGAAGGCTGCGGTAGTCTTTCTCGGCTGGCTAGGTGAGATAAGGACAAGGCGGACAAACGGACTGACGAAGGTGCCTAAGGTAGGGATACTCAGTCTCGCGGCCACGTGCTACACGAGCGCACGCCCCGAGCCGGCCGGCGGTCCAGCCAGCCAGCCAGCTACATCATCCTCTTCTTCGTTCTCGTATCAAATCGCGCACTTCCTCCCGTCCATTTGTCCGTCCGTCCGTCCATCCGTTTATGCCTCCGTCGATCTCCTTTTTTTTTTGTTTTTTTTTGTTGAATGGAAAAACCGTCAAAAAGTCACGCGACGTAGTTCCGAGCGATCGGTGTGATTATTCTTCAGCATTATCAGCATGCTCCGAAAGGAGCAACACGCGCGCAGTGATCCTGAAGAGATATTGAAGGGACACTCATTGTCAGCTGTGATCCGCGCGGAGGGCGATATTCTGTTGTGATTCTTTCCGATGGAAGATCGCGTTTTTCTCCTACCGGAAGATATTTTCGACACGAATGTGAATCGTATAAATATCGGTTTAGTGTAATCCCGACGTTACTATAACGAGGACGATCGCGTACTGTTTGACAACATATAGTGGATGAAGAACGTGCGTCGATGTGTGCTTTCTGTGTTGAGTAAGAGCGGGTGACGCGTGCTGTCACAGCGGACTAATATGTGTCCATAGAGGCGACGGTGCGAAAAATTGGAAAAGGGTTTGATACGAAAAGTGTATCGAGAGGAAGAGGAATAAACGAGAACGTTAGGTGAAGGATATCACACAGGTATGTATATATTTATACAAATATACACAATCCTAAAGTTGTCATTGTAATGCAATGTCGGAATCGTAGGCGAATTTAATTTTTTAATTTCTCCATCTTGCTTTCTGAGAAGAATGAATGAGAATTTAAAGCTAAAAGTAACACTGCATAATTTCTTTCTCATATAACAAATGTTTATTTCTCACATATTTGGGTTTTTCATATACACTATAATTAAACAATTTAATAAAAAAGAAAAATCTTATAACTTTTACAAGAAATCTTTTATAAAAAATTTATCAAAATTATCGATTTTTGTGGAGAAGCTTAAAGTATTTTTTTATACACATACGCCTATAATCGACTTTATTTTTACATATTTTTTATTCTTCAACATTCTTAAACGGTACGGTCTCTTTGCATGTTTTAAATGTTAAAATTAGATATGTGTTCGATGACTTTTCACTTATAGTGAATATATTATTTAGATTATTTCATTTGAATACTCGACACAATCACGTTTTTATTGACATTTGACATAAACGCACAAGAAGATTTCAGTGCGAGGTTAAACATTTTTTTTACTTGGATATTTATACTCAGAGAAAAAGACACAGTAGTAGCAAATAAAAATAATAGCTATACAAGTATTATATGTAGAATTAATGTATACATAGTTGAATAATTTTATAATTATTGTACCTATTAAATAGTTTATTTAACTATGTACACTAATTTTACTTAAACTTAGTTGTCATCTTTATTGCCATTACTATACTCTTCTATGAGTGTAAAATATAATTTTTTAGTATGTCACTATATTTCCCATTTTTCTCATATTTACTGATCAACAATTAACAATCGATCTCGTGGAAAATTTTGACACAATGCCAGATATGGTGACAGCGCGATCATTGATTTTATTATCTCAATAAATATCGTAACAATTTCTTTGGTACGAATGCGATTTCCTATTATTACATTTACGATTGTCACTTCAAGGCTTGATTAATCCCTTAATGCTGAAATGGAATTCTATCTGTGTAAATAATGGTCAAATTTTAGAAATTAAAAAGAACTAAATTAAAAATAAATTCAACATAAATGAGTGTAAAGGCCCATATATTCGGTAAAATATATATATTGCTTTCGGCAATCACGTCTCGAAGCTTTTAAAGTGATAATTTGCATAGAAGATTCCTAATCAAAGGTTTAAAGATTTATACACATATTCATGATATGATAATGTATGTACTTAGCTATAAGTTCGCGTATGATAATCTATCGATTTTTCTGCTCGCGATTATTTAATAATATTTGTATCACACCGCGAGTTCGGCAAGCCAATAATCTATGCTATTACACGAAAGATCGATTCAGGCTTCATAATGGTTATG
The DNA here is from genome assembly GCF_001594065.2 of Cyphomyrmex costatus. Lineage (NCBI taxonomy): Eukaryota > Metazoa > Arthropoda > Insecta > Hymenoptera > Formicidae > Cyphomyrmex > Cyphomyrmex costatus. The sequence continues at coordinate 1,525,804 of NW_017277125.1, read as the reverse complement.
ATTAATTTGTCACGACCAAGGTTACGACTTAGAGAAAAAGAAGGGAGTGCAACAATTTCAACTGTTTGCAGCTAGTAATATCCGTGTGACGTACCGCTCACAACCGGTTCATTAAAGCTGCATGCAGTCCGCTCGTCACTCATTGGCTGCCACAACTTGGCGGCGATCGAGAGGCGTTCGCCCGGCGAAAAGGAGAAACAGTAAAAAAAAAAGGGGGAAAAGAAACGAGATGAGAAACGGCACGTCTATGTGATACCTTTAACGCGCGAATGTGTTTCAACTTTCAATCATTATTATTGCGAAGATGAGAGGCAATCCGATTGCGATCATCGTGTACCTCTGTCAGGTGGCGAAAAAATATTACCGGGCAATCGAATTATTAATAGTGAGATAGGAGTAGCGGTGGCTTTCATAAGGCGAGAGAGGCCAATGGGAGAAACGACGAAATCTTAGGGAATTGCGTTATCGTGAAATAAATTTGCAGAAATTTGCGTTATCGTGAAATAAATTTGCTTGCCTTCATATATGTTCCAATAGGCTCGCCGCACGAACGCTTTCACGGAATAATATATTGGATGCTGCAGGCAATCCGTAGTGGGATATTTGGGAGTGTGTAAAATATTTGAACGCTCTTGTAAATCGTATTAGATGTCGGTAAAATAATTAATTCGACTCTCGAGGCGGTATTTATAGTCTACTTTTATTTTAATGCCGTCTCAAGTAGTGTCTTAAGATGCTAAATATAGCTCTCTGATTAGTTCATAATCAAAACATCTTAAAATTGTACTTAAGAAGATGGTCTTAAGTACGAGAACTAAGTATATATAACAGTCTCGGTTTCAATCAGGCGTACTTTAACCCGCGATAGAACGCGCCTTTAATGCAGCGCGAGGTAGAACATTGTTCCGTACATCAAAATGTCAAACCTCGTCGAGATCGATCGTGGCTGTTGCGGTGAGAAAATCATGGTCAACGATATTATACGACAATTTAACATTTCCTTGCGCGCGACATCGTTCTTTCTCGCAGGCGTATCGCTAATTACGTTTTAATACCCTAATTATTTCACAGATTAAACTCACAATCGGTCCGCGCGGCTCGCAATTAACGAAACTATCCGCGTCGATCGTTCACGTAATTCATTTATTAGCGAACGAGTGGTAGACGCCCGTGCTCTCATGTTCATATCGCACACGAAGTGAAACGATTCTCCTTCCCTCGATTCTTCAAGGACCGCGGATGGTGTCGCGATACGCGTAAATACCGGAGACGATGGAATCGTACGATGACAGCTGAAACATATCGGCGATGACGGCACGCCGGTAATAGTCCTAGACGCGAAACGTGAGAACCGCGTCCTTCGGCGCCGGCTAATGAAATACACGCTCGTGGACGCGGCTCAAAAACGCAAATAGGAAAAACCCTGATGGCACCGATGGCCGATCGCCACCGTCATCGCTGTCATCGTCGTCGTAACTCTCGCGAACGATCGTGTTTATCGCCGCGTTACAATTGCGCTACCTCCGGCTCGCCGCGCGCGCAACGTTAATCCGTGAAAACAAGGATTTATCGGAGCCGGAGCGCAGCAAGGTGACGATGTATTCAATGGAACCGGTCTTCCGCGGGCATGTACGGTTGTTAATTAATTTGTCATTAGTCAACGTGGAAAGATGAGAGGCGCGCAATAAAATTTATCGATGGCCGCAGCGCCGTGCGGCCGCGGTACTCTTTGTTGTGGAGGCGACCGATTACGGCAATTTTAATAATATACGTGCGGGAGCAACGCGCTCGCCAGATTGCTCACGAAGGCGCTCGTTCGGTCGACGATTTCTTTAATTAAAGTATAATAATAAAATACCTGGGGGACTCCCCGGAGACCCACCAACGACACACTCGCATGTCTAATTAAAGTATACATTTTTATGGTATTATTCTCAGATCATGTGAGTGTAATGTTATGTACTGTACTTTTCTCTCTCACTTTCTATCTTTCTCTGATAAAATATGTTAACAATAATGCCTCGTTACCGAATATTCTTGATTTTGAGAACAAGTTCTCAAAATATAAACTACTCTTGTAGATATATTTCCAAATGTCTCAGAGTCATCACAATAACTACATACACGCAAAGAATGATTTTGCTGAAATATCAAGAAAAACGTATATAAAAATTGAGGTAGACACAAATCTGAAAATAATTTTGTGGAGCTAAAATAATTAGGTAGGAATTTTAAGCGTGATAAGCATATTGAAAAGTTTAGACATTCTAGGAACCAGTTTAAACGTCTCATATAATTATTTTGATGGGGCCCAACATTATTTTCAGATCTGTATCTATAAACTAAATTTTTTAGATACTTATTATTAAAAGTAAAAATAAAAACGATCCGTATTGTCAATCTATACTAATTGTAAGATTTATACTTTAAATAGTTTCGAATTATTACGAATAGACAGTTAAAGGGTTCTATTGAATAAAGCTTCAGTTGTGGATGCTGATTCGTTAATGTCCGTTAGTGTTCTGGATTAAATATACCAATTATCTGCCATCGCGATTGTGCAATTTATAACGTTACAGTTCAAACTTTAAAGTCGTAGCACTATAAATTCATAGCACTTAACGCAATTTATAATAACGTGCTTCAATTATAATCCATGAATACTAGAAAATCTGGTGTATAATCTTTACTGCTATAGATTCCCACATATTATAACACGATCGTGTTGCAAGTATATGCCAATATTACTTAGTGATCATATAGATTGACTCAACGCAACGACGCCAATTACCGTGTTCTTAATCGTGGCTTTGTGATTTACCAAGGAAATCTCGGTATCCTCAATTAACATTTACTTTCAAATCACGTCTTGGAACTGGATTAATACTCCAGGCTGCCGATTGTTATTCCCTCGAGTGCGTTGCGTTCGTTCCTCCAGGAACTGAGCGCATTTACTTTCCGAATTATTCTGTATGTAATAGACGAATATATTATTATAGTTTCCACGATGTATTTACGACATTTATCATGCCATCCCAAAAGTTGTACGACGCGAAATCTTTATCGACGAATTAAAATTAAACATCGTTAATTAGAAACACGATTCATACACCCCGCTTAAGTTTCTGCGTGGTGTGCAGGTCGAAAATTAATACGTAGCAGCCTCTGTAATTAGCTCTTGTATTTATGCGTCCCTCGCGGGGCGGTCTACGTTAACATTGGTAATGGCGTTACACCGTTGTAAACACGATATGTTATCTCGAGCGATACGAACCCGGAGGTCTCAGGAAGGACGTTCGCCGATCACGATTTCGGCGGACTGCCCTCTCTCGTTTCTGCGACTCGCTGCTCGTATTCTGGAATAATTATTATACATCTCGCTGATATACACCGCCTCGTGCGCTTGTTCGCCATAAAAATACCGCTTTGATAGTGGGAGATATTCGTTAGCGTACATTCGAGTATTTTGTTGTTGGGAGGCGACATTCTTGCCGGACGCAAATATCTTATCTCGTATAGTATATTTGTACTATATAGCGAATAAATCGCGGAATCTAAATAAGATATTATGATCTTAAACATGCATGGTATGTGACAGCAAAGTATAGAAAAAATATTCGAGACTTGATCGAAACTTGTGCGTGTGCGGCCGGACTGGTTATTAATGTCATCGTTAACAAGCGATATTGAACGGTATCGACAGATTATTCTCCAGATAATTATTTGTTCGTTTTTTTCTTCTTTGTCAGACCGGATGTCACACGTCGCATGAACGTTTCAGCACGGCGAGAAGCGCGCAAAATGGTGGCTCGTTACATCAAACGGAAAGAGGGCAGGTCGGGTCACGGGCCAAGACGGTTGACATCGAGGGATTAAAACGTGTCGAATGGATGTGGGCGATCTGTCAGGTCCGGCAGGATTGGTAGGGAGCGGATCCATCTCGGTTGCGACGGGTGTTGGTATTATTGCCAACGCGACATCCGCTCCAGGGTGGTGGACGCCTACGTCGACGATCACATCGGCAGCGGCCAACACCGACGTGGTGAGTCTTCTTTTTTTTTTTCTTTCACCTCCAGCTCGCGTAGAAGTTCGTCTTTTACAACGAAAAAAAAAGTAAAACGGAAATGTATTTTATCATAAATTTATATATGGTATATGTTGTGTTCGTATAATAGATCAGCGTAATATTTTTTTCAAGGAAGAATAGTTGACTATGTCTGTACATTTTTTTCATACGGTTACTTAACTCTCCAAAATTGACCTATTGGCTCATTCAATTATAAAACGTCAAAGATATAAAACAATTTAATTTTTTTATATTACATCTGGATTATTTTTATTAAATCATACTTTACAATTAGTATTCATTCTCTTTTTATACGAATTATATAATTTTGGTTCCTTAAAATTAATCAATCTTAATCAGTCTTAATTAGTCTAATCTTTAATATAAATTAAATGAACTTTACAGACTCAGCATCAGTAATTGTATTATATAAATAGTGTCAGCTCTGGAGGATTATAACATTAATACGAGCACTTGTTTAATAGTATTTTTTATTTATTAATTTGACTAAATTATTCAGTTATAATAGAAGAGTGACAAAAGAACTTGGACATTTGTAATTGATATTTGTAAATATTTGCATTAATACTACAAGATTGATCGTCGGACCAGAGAGATTCGCAAGTCATGTGGCATTTATTGTAAATTACGGTCTTTCTTATTATTCAAATATGGTATTTCTGTCTATTAGTAGGCGATTCAATTAAATTAGTGTCTTTTGCGAACTAAGATTGGAAACGCGTAGGAATCGTGCGAGTTTACGCTTGTCATCGTCGCTCGCTCGGCGGTTGATTAGTATTTACACGGGCTGAATTATTCTAAATCGTTAACCGAGGCTCAGAATAACGGAATCGAGGGAACGATGGGAACCTCGAAAGAGAAGAGAACCGTGTCGCTCGCGACATAAAAAGACCATCAACATTATATTGGCACGCTCGCCTCTTCATTCAGCGTTGCTCGTGACGGCACTTAATGAGATGATTCTCGTGTGGGACGTGGGTGGGCGACGAATAGGATTCGGTCGGATGCAGACCGTTTTGTGACAATGTAGATTATTCGTAAAATGCGAGAAAAAGCGGCACAGACCAGAGGGGGAGAACAGCGCGTTATTTAGTCCCGTCAATGTGTGGTGGTTTGTGGTCGCGGGGATTAGAACCGAGGTGACATAGCCGCGTCATCTGGTGGACGTTTAACCTTTTTTGCCTCCTACCTCGGCCTGCACGTCGTTACTTCTCGCCGTCATTTCCGCGAGAAGTCATCAGTCCGTACCGCGCATACGTTCCCAGGTTAATGAGATCGAAAGTCGTTTTCGAATACGTATCTCCGCTAACCTGTGCTGTAGCATTTTTCCGACCATCGGCAGAAACTCCATTTAATCCTATCATTTGGGGAATATTTGCAGAAGCCGTAGGGTTAATCTCTACCCTGCATTAGAAATCCTCTAATAATCTTATCTGTTTCTCTCTTTCAGAAGTTGATAAAACATCGCAGATCAATCAAAACTGACTATCTTATATCTGTATGGAAAGAGGTTTTACTGAAAAAAAAAAAAAAATCTAGAGTTATAGATACAAATCTGAAACATCTTGGATCATCAAAATTATATAGAACGTTCAAATTGTTTGTTAGAGTGTCAAAATCTTTTTGTAGCACTGCCCATCATTATTAAGATTCTTATGTAATTATTTCAATGGTCTAATAAAATTATCTTCAGATCTATTAATTAATTTTTTAGATATTATACTTCAGCAAAATCATTCTTTGGACATTCTTATTAGAGTAATTAAGAATTTCTATGCGAAACGCATGCAAAAGGACAAGAAGGTTTGCCATTTTCGCGAGATATCACGTAGCATGCGTGTTTATTGACGTATTAGATATTACAGTTAATGCGTACGTTAGCATTATTATGTCGAAATTTCTCTTTCCTTTTCTCACGATTTAGACCGCGTAGAAACCTCACATAGAAAGAGCGATTTTTCTGAAATATCTAAAAATTTAACTGAAATCAGGCCATTAAAATATCTTTGTAGAAAACTCAAGCATGATAAACAATACTGTAAAAAGTTTCAATATTCTACCTATCAACTTTAATACTCTAGCAATTAACTTCTATATAATTATTTTAATAGTTCAATAACATTTATTTTCAGATCTGTATTTAGCTAAATGTTTAGAGACTTTAAACGAAACCGTTTTTTCCGTGCATCAGAAGTTTTCGCAATTGCTTTGTAATTAAATCGATTCTGTGTGAGAGTCGGTAACAAACGTACGTTATAATCCAATTGATCTAACGAATATCACCTCGCTGTTATCTCGTGTTGCACAAATATACGCTCGCGCGCGCGCGAAAGAGAGTCCAAAAGCAAACCGTTATGTGTAAATATTCACTATCTGTGCAAGTCGCGCAACGAACCAAAATATTAATGAATCATAAAATTTACTTGCGAAAGTCATAAATGACAGCGAGCGCGTCGTCCCATCTGGCCGTGTGACGCCCGCGACGACGGACGGGGAAGAGTTCCAGCGAGCGCGAATCTCACAGGAGCGCGTTTTGATCATCCCTGACAATTACCACTAGTAACGCGAGCGATCAATTTCTCGTCGCGTTACGACAGAACGGCGGCCGTTACTGTAGCGTACTCTTTTCGTGTGGGAATCGGATTTGTGCGAGAATCGCATTCTCCGCTCTTTTACCCGCGCACAATCCGTGTGTTCGCTTCTCCCTATGCCTTTCTCGCAACGAGCCGCACGTCCAAGCTCCCATGAGGCGCTAGTAATGACTGGCTAACTAGGTTTTAATAGGAAGACGATTTCTCGCAGCGAGAAAATAGACCCCTCGCTCGCGCGCTCCTTGCCGATCCTCGTGCGTACACGAGAGGCAAGAAAGAGTTCTTCTTCTTTCCCGCGCGACATCACCGTCGAGGATCCTCTTCCATAGCGGAACAGATGCGCACTCGCGTTGATTACCGACTACAATGCGCGGATCGGCCGCGATCGCATTATTCGACAACAGATTGTAGTCGAGGATATTGACGCGAAATCGAGTCCAAGGATGAGATTTCCTTCGTGATCTTATTGTTAGATTGCAATCGATATTGCGACAGAAGCTACAGAAATAAATTTCTTTTTGTGTGATAAGTGAATTATTTTTTATTTTTAATATATAATTTATTTTAAAGATATTATTACATATATAGGTTTCTGCAATTACTTTTATAAATGTATAAATTGGATAGACAATTTTTTACGTATGCGACCCTATACAAGCGTTTTACACGCTACAATATTACATTTATAATATCATATAACGTATGAAAACACATAAAGCTTATTTATAAGATCTTCATTCAATTTTGTAATTCTAATGAGTGTATTGAAGAAGATATTAATAATTAATTAATATTTTACACGTAGAAATAAATTGTTAAAAATATTACTTTCGAGAGTTACTTATTTTTATTTATACAATATATTAAGAGAAAATACACATACACATTGGAAATATATCGGAAAGAATATATTTTAGTAACTTTTTATATTGTTCGATATTACAAGTCGAGTCATAAAGAAGATATGCATATTTAACATACTTTTAAATCGTCTTGCTTCTTTTCGATCGTGATGTCATAATAGTGTTTTGTATACCGAAAGAGGAGGCTCCGATCCTATATCCTATTACAGTACTCTTCGTTGTTCCGATCTTGCGTTTCGAGAGCATGCATTAGATCGAGAAACCCTTCCGTGATTGGCAGATATTGTGCGGGGATCAGGCGCGCGATCGTCGGGCACATTCTGAACGTTCTCAGATCCCGAGCGTAACCACATGTCGCATCTTTTTGTTGCAGATGAATCAGCTCTGCAGGGTTTGTGGAGAGCCAGCCGCGGGTTTTCACTTTGGGGCCTTCACGTGCGAAGGCTGCAAGGTCAGTATCTTCGCGTCGCCATTCTTCTACGGCTATTCATCCGTATCGTTATTCTTTAGTAACAAAACAAAAAAGGAATGAAGAAAAAAGATAGAAAAAGAGGGATGACTCGCGATCGTTACGTTTCTCGCGACATTTACACCGGAAATTACGTAAATCGCATAGAATCGCATAGGAACAAAGCGCAATAGTGTCTCGGATATATCACTTTTTTTATACGTAAGTCGGGTTCTCGCATTGGCGGCAGTACAAAGATATCCTGATAAAAATCAATCGCCCATAATACTCATTTTCAAATTTTGAATCATTTTTAGTAAGAACAGAAAATTATTTTTTTAATGTATTTTTGGAAGAATATTTCACGTATTTGAGTTCACAAATCTATGGCCAGAAAAGTTCCATCAGGTCGAATTTTTAAGATGCAGCATGTCAACTTTAAAATATAACATTCCTTTTCGAATAATTCAGATGTGATGAGTTATCAGCAAGGTGAACGTTTCCAGGATCTGATAACAGTTCAGAAACGTTATCAAGGGTATTCTCAACGCTTCTGATTTTTTTTTCTAATTTCAATGAGATTTCACTATATGTACTTTCTAATTTAATTTAAAGTAAAATTTCGAAGAGTGAAAATTGAGCCAGTTTTGAAAAACAGTGGCTCAGTTTTTAATCTTTAAGAATAAAATTTGACTCTTTATATTCGAAAAGTTTTAGAGAGTATATTGGAAGAAATGTCTTTTCTTATATTTCAAAGACCAAACCTGGTGGTTATTTTGATGGCAGATCAGACTCAGCGATTCTCTGTTAAGAATCTGGCTTTACTAATAGATAGTCAAACATTTGTTTCAATGCGCGTTCCTCCGTATGCCTGGTCGCTAGTAAAGCGAAAGCGCAAATCGTTAATCGATTGCGACTGACCAATGCGCGCCTATTTCGCTTTCTGTTGTACAGTCCTTCTTCGGGCGCACCTACAACAATCTGGGTAGTATTTCCGAATGCAAGAATGGCGGCGTCTGCGTGATCAACAAGAAGAACCGTACCGCCTGCAAGGCATGTCGCTTGCGGAAGTGCCTGATGGTGGGCATGTCCAAGTCTGGCTCGCGCTATGGCCGGCGCTCCAATTGGTTCAAGATACATTGCTTGCTGCAAGAACAGTCTCAGCAAGCGCAAAATCGCCTGATCAAAGATCCCAAGTCCGCGTACGAGAAAGCGTTCGGCTCGTTAGACGCCGCGAACAACAATAATAATAATAACAATACCGAGAACGCCAGTAACACTAGCGCCAGCAGCATCGTCGGTATCGTCACTACGGCGACCACTACAGCGAACAGTTACCATCATCATCACCTGCACCACCATCACCATCCGGACCGATTGCCCAAGAGGGAGGACGGTGCGCTCAGGCCACCGGATATTCCGGTGCAACTAAGGTCACCCGACATTCCGCCGAGAACCAGCCAGGAAGCGATTCTGAGGCCTACCGATCTCCCGAGGGCACCGCACGAGATGTTCAGGCCCGAAGTTTCGAGGTTCCCTATGTGGCGGGGCCCGCCACTGTTTCATCCAGCGCTCACGCACATGCAGTTGCTGAACACGCCGTTCTTTCCGTTTCAACAACGCTTCATCGTACCTTATGTGAATCAAGTAGGTCCACCGCAGATGGCGACCAGTTTGTCGAGCTCGTCTAGTGAGAGCATCAGTCCGCGGTCGACTCCATCGCCGACGAAGAGAAGCGAAGAGAACCGAGAATGCCGCGAGATCGATCGCGAAACCGCCGAACGAGATCGATGTCCTACAGCAGGTTCGATAGAGGTCGCATACGATAAGAATCTGACGTTCTTGCGATCTCTCGGGCCGGAGCAAGATGAGCCAATGGATCTCAGTATGAAGGACACACGGACGGATCGACAGGAGGTGGATGCCGGTAGCATGGAGGAAGAAGAGGAGAAGTCGAGCAATAGCGAGGAAAACGAACTTCTGCAGGATCCCGGGCCGCCCTTGGATCTCACCCGAAAAACATGACCTCGGATTCCAAACGGTGCTCATTAAGTGCTCAACGAGAACTCAATCTGATCGAGAAAGGATCGTCGTCGTCGTCGTCGTCATCATCGTCGGTGTCACCCCAACTTGACGTGGATAATAGGGGCAAGGTCGCCGAGTAATTTATTGAAAAAGCAGCAAACTATCGAAGCCTCTCCCCCGGTAGCAAGAGGAAAGAAAAAATCGAATGGAAAAACAAATGATCGAAGGAAAAAACAAATGGATGGGAACATGACGGGAAAAAGAAGAAGGAGGCAAAGAGAAAGGTGAAGAGAAGAGAATGGAGAAGAACGCGCGAATCATACGAGATGCGGAGAGAGGGTGAAAGAAGGTACAGTTACATCGTAATAACGCGGCGAGCGAGAAGCACGGCCGAGTGTCAAAGGTGCCTTGGCGCAAGAAACGAGGAGGCGACCCAGGGGGAAAGAGGAGTAGCCGAATACGATTACGTTGGAACGACACGAGAGGGAAAAGAGCGGGAGGAAGATGCGGAGGGAGAGAGAGAGAGAGCGCGGTCGGCCGAAGAAGAAGAAAAAGAAGAAGAAGCAGAAGAAGAAGTGCCGCGCGTAGCCAGCCGGCATAAACGGCTTTACGATCGGCGATCGTCCGATCGATGAAAATTGCTCAAGCCGCTCGGTATTAGCCGACACACAAGTCTCTTTTGCCCGGTCGTACCCCGACGGCAGGTGCACATTGACGAACCGACCGAGAATATATCGGCTCGCGCGATACATTCTCTTTCGTCGGAGAAACGTACGACGGACGTATACCGTGCCTTACGAAGCTGCGGCATCAGACTATGCGCGACTCGCGATTCCGGCTATTCCTTATTGAGAGTCTCGTGTGCATACTGTGGACGGATAGATTCGTCGCGTTTGTCATTCGTCGCTAATTCATCATTCACGCTGATTTGCCAGCGCGTGGAGCGGTGTATCGACGAAGTCAAGAGGGCGTGTTACCCTATCGGATCAATTCATTCGTGATCGTTCATGTATATAGGAGCTATGCGAACGCGAACGAGACTACGAATCACGAATCGCGCATATCGTAGTACCAGCTTGAAGCGGTGCCTTAAAAAATACGGCGGTAAAGAGACATCGCGCCGGTGATAGCTTAACATTTAAACGATATATGTAACCGTTTGCCGTAGCGTGGCGACAACGCACGGCGGGATGGCCAGTGTGAGTGCTTTGCGCGTACTGTTGCGCCGACAAATCGTTCGGCAGTGTTTCGGAGGCTCGGATCAGCTGTGCTCGATCCGTGCACTCGCGTCGACTTGTTTAATATCGACGGCGATGCGAGAGATCGAACGACGTAGCGTGATCCGGGCGCGCCGGATAAATTGTGATTCTGCGAATTCCAAGTGCTCTTACGATTAGTACGTAACTTATGTATATTTTTCGAGTCTTATCGGACGAACAGGGATCATATCGAATCCAAGCGCGAGGAACCGTTCCGAAAAGTTCTGATCGTGCCCGATAGTGGGATCCGCAATTGCGTTCAAGTACAAAAAAAGAAGAGAGAGAGAGGAATATATACGGGATAGATGCGGTAGCCACGATCAGACTATACGCGCGAGGCATGTATTGGGCGCTATTCGAGTGTCCAAGTCGAGAGAAGAGTACGAAATGAAATAAAGAATATTGTATACTTGAATGTGTGTAATACCTTGTGATCGCCGTACATTAAATATCCCTTCACGCTCATCGATCCCCCCCGATCCTCCGTCACGTTCTTAACGCGAGATGGTATTCGATTACTTTCGTCTCGCGCGTCTTTCACATTCCACGCCGCGCGCGTTATAATATTTATACACGCGCGCGCGTAGACGCGTATCATCGTATCCGCGACGTTATTTATCTAGCAATAAATTTGTCCGTCTTGATATACTACGCAAAACAAGTTTTCCCGATAGTTTCACGTCGACGCGACGCGACGCCTCGGGAAGAATGATGCGATTCCTCCGTCCAGAGTCGAGGACGTCGAAAACGCCTGACAATAAATTTTCTTAAAAGTTCAGCAATAAACACGCGAGTATATCGATCGTAAGGTTTCTCCTCCTAAGGTCGTTTGACCGGGTCAGCCGGAGCTCCGTTCCGCGCGCGCGCGCTGAAAAAAAAGAAGACTCCGCAGGAGACGGCAGGCGAAACAAGCGCGCGAGCGATGTACCAGGAAATGCGTACGCGGAAGTTTTATTGCTAATTACGTTATACTCTTCGAAATCGAGATGGTTTCTCGTCGGCGCGTAATATTCCCGCGCGGATCTCGATAATTTATGAATATCCGTGCCGCTGCGAGAATCCTCGAGAGGTGCCGCTGCAAACCTCGAGGAGAGATCATGGCCGGAATTCACGTTTTCGCGACACGACCCGTCTGTAGAGATTTGTCTTAAAGGAAAGTTTTCGTCTGTTTTAGAACGCGACCTCCTTCGCGAGTACACTAACGCATTCTTCATCGATGTGCTATTATTAGCAGTCTTACGATCATCAAACGCGTATGCATACAAATATATTTCGATCTTCTCTAAATATGGCTTCAAAATTGTTATGTATTGATTTTTCAAAGGTACTTCGTATTATACATCACGAATGCTTTGAATTTCAGAAAACTATACTAGACAGCAATATTCACTGTGGTATTATTCTTGTTTAATTTATGCATGGCCTCCGTAGCTTCGCGAGTATTTGCAAAAGATACTTCTTTAAGTTAGACTAGAACGTAATATATGTCTGGCAACATAAATTGTGCAAGTTCGCAAAATCATGTTTGCAGCTCGCAAGCCTCCCCGACACGAGATCTCTGTCAATATTCTCGCGAACAAAATGGCCTTCCCTGTGCCAGAACACTTAAATAGCACTTCGTACATATTGCGAGCATGTTTTTGCATATATCCAGCGAAAAGACAGACTATTCATATTTTCCGTCGCGAGATAATTAGTAACGAATTTATGAATCACTTGACACGATCCTTGAAAAGGCTGCGTGATCTCTAATTAACTATTTTAAAATATTTCTTCGTTGCCGAAGATGTACAATTCCAATTACACTGATCGACGATGATTTAAATAAACAATTTTAGTTAATTCTTTTGTATTTTTTAATACTAATTCTGAAAAAAATCCTGCCCTCATAAATTTCGCAAACGAATTGAAATCAGCATAAAAAAATAATTTTTTTAAACACTTTATCATTTTTTTATTAATTAAAAAAAAAATGAAATTTTGTCGACCAGGGTTATTGCAAATTGCCGTTGTATTTTTGAACGCGTATAACAATCTTCTCGTGAAATGCACCATTTCCAAACTCGGTATAATCAACCGCTTGTACTTCGGCCCGATAATAAATTACACAATGCGGGTGGCTGCTTTTAATTTAATGAGCACTTTTATTCTCGTCTCGATTTCGGGCATTTAGCCGACCCTTTAATTCGCCGCGCTATTATGGCACCGGAACCCTGTTATACACGATATTAAATAACGCAATGATTCTCTCGGTGATTACAATTATTATCATTACGCATTTAATAACGTCTGACGCGAGGCGGAACGCGAATTATCGTTAGCGCGGGATTCTCTTTTCGCGGCACGCCATGAGTGAAGCTACGTCTAGCGAAGATAGAACTAGTAATCACTACACGAATATAGCGTGTTTCCGCATTTCGATCCCTCTGCAAGGTTTTCTCAACGGTAGCCACGCGAGGGGATTCGCAAGTGACGCGCGAATTGTGCGTGGTACAGCATAGTGCACGCATCTTCGACAACGAGGTGTTCACCTGCATGCACCTGCGTACTCGCGTTCACGCTCGTAACCTCGCGACTGTAAAATGCCGAGTGGATAAGACTACTGCTTGTTGACTTAGGCGGGACGAGAGAGGCCACTCAATGTCCGTCCCGCAAGCACTTCCTGTCGGGTCTGATTCAGGTATTTCGAGGGATGGGCGCCGAGAAAAGATATGATGAGAACAATATGTATCACACGTAGCTATAATAATCTCCAAGCTCAATCAAAATTGCCACGATTTTATTACATGTCCGCGAGTCTTTTATATAATATAAATGCATGCATATCTCGATAGAATTTGAGATTCGCGGTTCATTACAAAAAACCGTGAAAAACAGTGAAAACTTAATTTGTTCTAGGACAATATCAAAATCTACAAAAATTTTCGAATTTTGCAATCAAAATGATAACTTCTAATACTACATTAATTTGGGTTTCTTTATCTTATATCTCTCTAAATACTTAATATTTAAAATTTTTTAATTATTCCAAATACATAGTCTCTCTTAAATAAAATTATTAATTATGTTAAGATATTAGCAAATTCAGGAAAATAACGAAATGTTCTTCCTCATAATTAATTAAAAAAAAGAATAATCGTTCGTGTTACAGATGAAATAATATGTACGTCGCATATTTAGTTGATGAGAATTTGTCAAGGTAATAAAAGTCATCGTATCACACACATACACAGACATACACATATCAAGAAATTTCTAGCAGCTATACGAACGATCGGTTTAAAACGTATAATATCAAAAAGCGCGCAGAGTGCACATGTAAATCATTAATCACGTCTATCGGGCTGATATTGTCGAAGAATTCGATCATTTAATCATCTTGACACCTTGTCGAACGTAATATCCAAGGATATTCGTCATTCAATCGTCCTTAAAGCTATGTTAATTCCTGCTCTGACTTTTTATATATGAATTTTTAATTCTTCTCTCACGTCGGATCGTATAATATTCATTCTACTCATACACATTTCTTCATCTATTTTTCTGACACTAATCGTTCTGAAGACACGACTCTTCACGACTTCGAAAAGACGGTTCTCTTTTATTAGGTATAACAGGATACAGTAATAGTGTATTTAACACGACGGCACATCGCAAGAATCGACATTAACGTCAGCCGTTTTTATTTCCGCACGCAAAATCATCCTCTAAAGTTTTACGCTCTCTGTACAAAGTTTTCCGTACTGCTGTTATTTTTGTATCGTTGAATAATTTTATATAACAATCTTTTACGTCGTATATCTTCCGAGCCGTAAACGTTCTTCGCGTATGTTTTTGCGATGCGTTATTTATCCATCGCCGATGCGCGCAACGACGTTATAAATTACCCTTCTATTTATCTATTAATCTATCTATTCGTACGAGACGCGTTCTTCTGTATTAATCAAATCAAAGGTCACTATTTGATTATCTTTGGTACCGCCGTGCGCATTGTTGCATTATGGAGCATGACGATTCTCTACGTATCAAAATTTCAACTTATTATTTTCTAGTAATTCTTGTGCCATGCCGATGCCAGATACATATATATCTTTTGTCGTGTGAATTTTTTTCTCAGCGATGTGCTGTTTTATTACTGAGAACGACCTCGGCGACAAGTTTAATTTTGCCGGACTGTCTTTTTCCATTTACACCTGTCGAGTAATCAGAGTGTTATCGTCATGTCAAAATAGATTCTGTCTCGAGGATACGTGTTGCCAGACATTTAAAATTCACGACCACGTCATTGCACGATTATTCGGGAAAGATATGAAGAGGGAGGAAGAGAGAGACATAGAGAGAGAGAGAGAGAGAGAGAGAGAGAGAGACAGGCCTACCTGATTTTTTCGCAACTTGAAAAACCATTCAATCTCCATGAGACATCTCTCGGATTATAAGAGAATATATAGCATAATGGCGTATTGCCCACATTGCTGAGCGTTCTTTTTCCCCTCCTTTTTCTCTCGTCTCGCATCTTCTAGGTGGATTACGTAAATCTCGATGAAGAAAGAACTATGACAAGATTGAAGATTGTCCAAGTCCTCTACGTTTAGTCATAAATTGATGAAGTTTCCTCACTCTCTCTCTCTCTCTCTCTCTCTCTCT
>NW_017277125.1:1504603-1509682 GCF_001594065.2 Cyphomyrmex costatus | reverse complement strand
TCTCTCTCTCTCTCTCTCTCTCTCTCTCTCTCTCTCTCTCTCTCTCTCTCTCTCTTTCTGTCCAAGAATGAGAGCACGGAGGAAAAAGAATGAGAAACAGAGAAATGGGGTAACCGGAAGGGAGTGAGAGATAGACTGACAGACAGACTTAAGGGGAGAGAGAGAGAGAGAGGAGGGACGAAGTGACGAAGGAGAGAGTCCGGAAGAGAAGCAGGACCGGTTGCTTGTTCATTGACGGGGCGAGGGCCCGCTCGTGAATGGTGGTGGACACTCGCGAGCCAAGAATAGGATTCACCTCTTGACGGTCTCGAATTTTTCTGCGTCGCGCTCATGAACTTGCATCACAGTCGCGTCATGTCGCATCTCCGTCCTTCCTTCCCCACTTCCTCCCCTCTGCCGCTCTCGGAGACATAGCTGTATTTCGCGACGGTGATTAATGCGCGGATGCTGAGAACAATCTTGATCGAGTCCAGTGGCAATCAGCTTCGCCGCTTGCCTTGATTTCCGGCAGTGCCATCACGTGTCTAACAACTGACGATTGTTTTTGGTACAATTTCCCTGAAGAAGTTGGGTCTCTCTCTCTCTCTCTCTCTCATCACATAGATGGAAATAATTTGAATGATAAAATTATGATTAATCCATTAGACGTCTACCAAGACTGAAGTATTCGCAAGCGTCTTTTAATATTCAACAATGACGGTCAAGCCTTCGCGATTCGAGAGTCATTTATAACGGCAGTAGCCTGATGGAATACAACGTCTATGACAAGCAACCATTAAAAGTATAATAAATTTCGCCAAAGGTTTTTATTTCGGTCAAGCTCGTACCGTGCTGAGCACAGGTACCGACTCGACTTAATATTCAGTCCCGCGAAATTCCGAGCAGGTTTCTATTCACTTGCTCCTTTTAACGGCCGAGCGATATCACGGCCGTTAAAGGACACAACGACGTCGACTGATGATCCTTCCAGAAGCCTTGACAATCGTCTACTCTGATCCGCAACGAATGTCACTAATTGTTATTTATATTTAAGAGGATGGACACGATATTATGCGTACATTTATTAAAAAATTAGACTATTTCGGCGATAGAGACTAATAATTATACTGCATCACTCTTTGAATCTGTAAAGCGGAATGATCTCTATAAACGATGGAAAATTTTTAACTTGTGGACACACAATAGAGTATACTGCACACTAATGTCCAGATCGTGTGTGTCAGGTAGGTAGATAGGCAGTCGAAGGACAAAAGGACTGACGAGAGGAAAGAAGAAGAAGAAACTAAAGGACGGCAAGAAGAAGAAAAAGAAAAAGAAGTAAACGCAGGTCGTGGCTGGCGAAGGTAGCACGATACACACTAAGGTCGGCAGATGCGCGGCACGAGTGTAAGAGGGGCCATTACGCGCGAGTGCGTGAGGTAAAGAGGTTTACTACACCTGTGGCCTGTGGGCTTGGCCAGGCACGCATGAGAAAGAGAGACAGCGAAGAAGAAGAAGCGGGAGAGAAAGCTGGCTGCGAGAGCCAGAGAGAAGTAGACAGAAGAGACGGCATAGGGAGGGAAGGGAACGAAGAGAGATGAGAGCAATGGAGAAGAGGACGCGTTTAAGGTTGACAATCCGGGGTCACTGAGCGAAGCTATCCATGCTCCCTCCGATTGGTCGCCGGGAAATTCATAATACGTTTTTCATATGTGCCAGAGAGTCTCGGCGTTGCTCCGGCCTGACTCCCTCCAGGGGTAGGGTCGAGGAGTCGAGTCGACTCTCCCGAGTCAAGACGAGTCGAGTCGAGCCGAGTCCGGTCGAGTCTCGAGCGTTTCGTTGGACGTTTACGAGCGTTTGACCCTAAGTGTACGGTGGGAGCGCGGGAAGTAGAGGAGGCGGAAGAGGTGATGGAGAGAAAGGGAGAAGTCGCTCTCTTGCGCGGCCCCGCTAATTGGGTACGTTGCGCACGCATCGTCGTAAGAGGATCCTTGAGTGGACGTAAACCCAATATCGCCGCCGTGTATGAGAAAGGGATGCGTCGTTTCTGAGCGACAAGACGGCCGGCGTTGCTCTTCTAATGAGCGATTCGGCGTGACGCGTTGCTCCGATGGTTTGTCGTTGGTCGTCAATCGGTTGCCGCCGGCCATCATCGTCGCTGCACCGGGACTACCGGAGACAGAGCGTCGCCTAGCCTCGGTGTGATAGCTTTCTTTCTACAAGTGCATTGCCGATCAAACCCAGAAGGACTGCTAGAATAGGTGTTGGAAATATTTATAACGTTCGTGTAATGACATCGATACCTTTATTTATTTGGTACTGAATATCAATGGTATCACGAAGGTTCGGTGATTATCATACAGAACATTAAGTTGTTTATTGAGTATGAAATCAATAAGACAAAATTCAGAAAACTTTTTGTTTGTCTATAATTAATCCACAAGCAAAGAATTCCTCAGGGCTCATATTCGGTTTACCAACAGTTATCGGTATCGACACCGACAATTGCGTCGATAGATGTGTACAGAATATGGACCCAGGTTGATTTTATTTGCGATAAATTTAGTTCTTAAATCACAGTCCGCGATTTTATAAATATTATTTTTGAAAAATTAGGCTCTCTTCATAAATTTTATACAAATCGTGAATTTAAATGACGCTTGGCAAATTTTGCTTGTAAAACACGAAAATGGCCAAACCATTAATCAGTTCCAACAAAAAGTAAATTGCAACCGGTCGATTTCGCTTATAAAAATTTATACAAAAAGGTTAAAATTCTAAAACCGTGTGCTTATGTGTGCTTCCTCCAAATTTATATAAATTATAATAAAAAAAGGAATAAATCGAGACTAAAGGAATCGTATAATCAGCTTTTTTCACAGTAATAGTAAATTTTAGAATGTCTGGGAGATGGATACGCAATCTTTTTCAAATTCTCTCAGACTTTCTAACATTTGTAAGATATGAAAGGTAGATTCCAATTAGGGTAGTTAAGCTAGAAAAATAGCTCATGAAGGTCTTCGCCTAATCGTTGTTCTGTGTCAAAGAAGTTTGCGACACACGTGTAGGTGTTTAAAAATTGGGATGGGAGATGGTTTCGCTATCGTTTCGCATAAAATTACCATCGGTCTTTCTCGATCGATCGGCTATGTTGAAGCAACGCGGATAAGAAACGCGTTGGAACGGCAATAATTATAATATAGTCAAGCATGATGGTCCATAACGTTCAAGTGCAATTAATAAAGCCTAGTCAACTGATTTCAAAAATGCTGGTAAACCTATTATTCATCGCTCGAAACGTGATTCTGTAACCCGCGATTTGGTTAGAAGAATTAACGGCTGTTATGGTGGTAATATTCGCGCTCCGCCAGATTTTATTGGCGACATTTGCATACCTCGACATAAAATAGCCTCCGAGAGGTATATATCGCGCCTAAAGTCATTTCATTGCATGTGTATGCGAAATTCTGAATATGCATTGACCGATGTTTGCGGAAACAAGCTTTGTTAAATTTCAGATTACGTGAAACGTTTTAACGATTATTCAACGCGATCGAATATTTTTCGTAACAGTCATGAGATCATCGAATAACAATAATTTATAAAGTTTTATTTTTATGTCGCGATACAATGGATGAAAATAATAAAAATTAGTACGAATATTTCTTTTTAACATTTTGAATACGCACTATTATTTAACGCATTGAGAGATTCTGCCAATTAAATTAATATACAATAAAAAAAGATTTTTATTCGAATATAATTAAGGCAACTGCGAGTCGTGTTATGATGATAATGTAGATTTAAATGTAAATCTAACGATTTAGTTGTGTTTAAATATCTAGTTCTGCGAATTCGCATTTAATGTTCTCAATTTCTTTTTAATGAATATTTATATATAGAAACGCGTTTCACGGTGATAACTATCTAAAGTCATTCGTATAATTCTCTACTTAGTACATTTAATTTACTTAACACGATACACACGTTGTAATAAGACAAAATGTTTCTTTAATCGCCTGATTACAACATTCTATGTTGAATAAAATTCGTGTTAATTTTTATTTATTATCATCTTTTTATTAAGAATATTCTGTATTATTTATATATTTCCTATATAATACTTATACATCCTTATTAATTAATAACTGATACTTTCCGATACTTGTATATTAAATTTGAATATGCAAGATTTTCGCTTGAAATCTGAAATAATCTATCGAGACATGTGGACATTCTTCTCATGCTATAATTAGTTATATTATCATTAATATATAAGTATTTAATTATTACTTTTAATATTGATTAGCAAGCAAAAATAAATTTATCCTAATTACGCGGAAGTTTCGAAAGGCTCTATAAAATTCATGATTGATTACACGAAGTCATCAACGACTTGGAGCTTATCTATCTTACGTGAATTTTTTTGGCATTGCTAGAGAGAGAGAGAGAGAGAGAGACAGAAAAAGAGGGAGTATATTTAACGATGCGTTCGGTCGTATCATCGAAAGTTTCTCGATCGAAAGTTATTGCGTAGGCGCAGGTACCGCTGCCGAGAAGACGCACATACACACAGCCATTAATAAAACGGTGCCGTATCCACGATAAGGAACCTCTATGACGACCGAGACATATTTTATCTGTCGAAATCCGCACGCGCCTTACTCGCGTGTGAGCCGTGAAAAAGGAGGTCGTCTCCGTCTTTAAGAAAAAATGCGATTAGTGCGTAGGACGTTAAAGAATTAATGCAAGTCACCTAAGTCGTCTTTCTCGTTGCCATTTTTCATGGCTCCCTATAATTAAGAATACAAATTTTTTTGCATATAAAAAGATGTTAATGTTACTTTCCTTCGACCAGTCAGGTTTTGCCTGCCGTTCGATGTAGAAGTATATATAGACAGATTGCCGTTACTATATCTTCTGGACAATCGATACGGATGTTAAAAATTGCGTATTTATCATTTAAGCGCTCTTTTCTAACATCGGAGAAAGCTAGACCGATTTATCCATAATATTCGATTTAAATAATTTAAATAACTTAATTCAAATTAATTGAATAATGTTAACTTCTCTCTCTCTCTCTCTCTCTCTCTCTCTCTC
>NW_017277125.1:1474446-1504552 GCF_001594065.2 Cyphomyrmex costatus | reverse complement strand
CTCTCTCTCTCTCTCTCTCTCTCTCTCTCTCTCTCTCTCTCTCTCAAATGAATGTAAAATAGCAAAAGTAAAAAAGAAATCACTTGACTTTTTTATTTTGCTATTTCAATTGTCAAGAGTCCTTATTGTTCTTATTTAATGATGAATGTCCTAACTGTTTCGAGCAAAAGGGGAATTGCGGGTGCGCTCGATTACTATTTCGAAAAGTCACCGCAGCAGATTCTCACCTGTGACCATTAATAAGGCGGCATGTCCAGGGTCTCCGGACACGATAAGGACCCTCCGCGTGCCGCGGTGCGACCGATGCGCTGCCGTTAAGACTCCACGTCCGGGGCCCCGTGCCCTGTGCCGTGCACGACGGGAATGCCGTAGCGCGTCCTTTCGCGCGGACTAAGGTAACTTATTCTCTGTCTTCGTGGGCGCCCTTTTTGCGCGCTCGCTCGTCCGCGGGATGGGGTTAAGTGGGTGCGACCTCAGGACGCTAAATAATATCGAGCTGTGCCATCTACCGAGTACGTAGCCACGCCATTTTGAAATATTACGCCGGACGGTTTATCATTCGCGTGTGCGAGAGAATGTCCCGTCCCCCCGGCGACGCCGGATTTATAGACGCGCGCAGAAATAGGGCCCGTTGCCCCATAATGGGTACCAAAGCCGCAGGAAAATGGTAGCTGGAGACTGCTAGCCCCCAGTTTCATTCAAGTCTTGTACTCACGCGAGAGCCACGTTATCGATGATTACTATCCAGTTAGATTGGAGTACATTACGAAATATATGCAAAGTAACATAATTTTCATTCATTAAGCTGTAAGAAACCGACTAAGGGTTTCCAGCATCCAACCGTAAGTTTTCCAGTAAGAGATATAAGGTTGATTTTTTTATTGCTGAACTCTAGACTGCACTAGAACTTTCCTTCTCATTTTTGCTAAACATAAACCTAGCTATTTTACTTTAAGTAGAAAAAGTGTATACTAGTTCAACTATAAAAAACAGCCCTATAGATGACTCATTGTCAGTAAATTATTACACTTATTGTTTTGCCATTGCGTTAATAAAAATGAGATTTACATTAGATATATTGCTACACTGTTAATATGATCATTTATTTAATAGATAAATAAAAGAGTAAAAAAAGTGAGAGAGTGCAAAGTTGAAGTTTATATCGAAAGGCGGAACAAGTCATTGTAAAACTATATAGTTGAAGTAATTATTTTGTGTCGCTGAAAATAAAAAAAAAGGATGTATTATACTTTATACTTATATGTCACTGATTTACCAAACTATTTATTTGGACAAACGATTACTATCCTTTAAAAGATATTATAGGCGAAGAATCTCGTGAATTGTAAATCCATCGTCGCGACCTTCACCCGGTCGCAACGCGCAACCACCTAGCGACTCTGCCGGCGCGTATCATTTCAGATTTCTTTTTCTTTAGACGATAACTTGTCGCGGCCGCGGATATGATACTTTCCCCTCACGGTAGCTTCCCTCTCGTCCTCGGGAATTAACGCGCATGTAAATCAAAATCCGCGTCGCGCCGCACGTCGAGTATTTCACGGGTTAACTGTCTTACAATCTTTGCGGTCGGAAGCAGCGCTTACGGCCGATAGCGATAAAGCCGCGCGTTATTATCCAGCGGCGCGGTCCTGTTTTAACCCCTTCCCGATAAGAATTTCATTTATCTTTTCATAAAGAATTTTAATTACGCGCGTAAGTCTTTAAGAGGCGGCGGACGTCGCGACGAAAACATTTTTCTTCCATGTCATTTTTCTGAATTCTGTCCTACTCGTTAACAAGACTTTAATTAGGTGCATAAATTATAATGGTACATACGCATTTACAGTGAGCTTCATTTCTTACTGTATGCTCAGTTTTCTACACGAGGTGATGAGGACTTAAAGACGAATATTAAAATTTTAAATTAGCTAATCGGTTTCTCTCTTCTACGTCATTGATCGTGAAGAGATTCTTCTCCATTGGGCAAACACGCTGTACTTCTCGACTATATATTTACCATTTCCCTTCAATTCTTAAATTCTTTCTAATCGAAGACGGCTAATCTTTTCTACTTGAAACCTCTATTGATGCATAATGAGCACTTGTCTCTGCTTCTTATTCGTCGAGTAGACGCATTTTTATAGCCTTTGGTCATGTTGTACATTCGACCGCGAACGTCAGTGCCAGTTACGGAGGTCACCGCGGACGTGACAAGAAGAGATCTGCCCCGGAACCTAGACGTATTTGTCTGTCCAACATGGCTATAAAACAACACCGACGGATAAGATGGAACTACAACCTTGGAGCTTGAGATCCTCGTTCACCGAACAGAATTCGAGAGCAAACATGGGCGCGATCCGGCGACCGTTTTCGACATCGCGAGAGAAGCACTCCGCATTCACTACCGCGGTCCCGTTCGGCAATATGTGCTCGTACCTCCTCCAGATTGACATTTGAATTTCAATGAGCCGCGCGTGAAGAAGACCCAGTCCACCGCTTCTTCGCCACTCGACGGGGAGGAATAACCGACGGCGACATGACTGCACGTGGATTTCGGACGTTAAAAAGGAGAATTGATGGTAATTTCGACGATTCCGTGGAAACTGGTATGTTTGTCCCGACAGAGGGCGTACAATGTCACCGCCTGGAACGGTGTTAATCATGCTAAACGGCAAGCCGGACACATTTTCTGCGCATTCTATTCAAAATTTCGTAGTTTTATCCAGAATTGCTAATATTAAGTAACGCTAATTTTAAGAAACGAATAGTACGTCCGTTTTCTCTAATCAGCGAAGACGTTTTTTTTTCACAAATTAAACATTTGTTTATCACATTATTACGTAAAAACGTAATATCGTTTAAGAACCATTGATCTATTTAGTATGTATACAATTTTGAATTTGTGATCTGAAGAAATATATAATATAAATAGCGCGATAAACTCAGTAAATTTTTTTAAGTAAGACTTTGAACGTCGTTTAGACAATTTTATTAATCCGTCACATGTTTCGGACTGCAAGGAAATTATATTTTACTGCTATTTACTTGACAGATTTACTATTACTACATACTATCTAATAATTACATATGTAAACTATTTATTACATTTATTTTTATATTAATAAGCTACATGATAAACGTTTTTGAATAACATATAGTTTTCAAATAGCATAGTTTGAAAATGATGAATGGTAACCAAACTCATATCTGAAAAACTCAAGCAGAGACACGTTCGTTTGAGTGTCAAATTGCCCAGAGGTGCCAGGTCCATTTAAATGCTCGAGTTTATTTTCTTCTGTTGAGATTCTCGTGATCTCGCAGCCGGACGTTCCGAGCGCGGTGACGCGAGATCGCGGGCGAGTAAACGACAAACCCTCGTGTATTACGGCGCTTATATACGTTCACCTAAATGGCGGGCAATTAGAAGGACGGTAATGAAAGTGCCAGTCGAATCGGTGCGTTTCGCCGCTACACCAATAAAGAACATGCTTTACGATGCGCGCGCTGAGCCGGTGGACTCAGGGTTCCCCTTCATCTAAATTTCCCGCGGCCGGCATTAAATTCGTGCCCCCGCTTGCTCGCGCCTGTGACCGAACGTGCGCAGCCCCCTCCGGTTAACCGGATACTTATTAATTAGAGATAATTGCCGGAATTTACGATATCGTCAGGTCTCGTTGAATATCGGTGCCCCGGGACGATAGCGGTGACGACGACGATTCGCCCACCGCCTCCTCTCGTTGCATTACCGGTACGGAATTCGCGATTCAACGATGCTTTAATAAGAAAGTCCGATTTCCTTTTATTCGTGTCATCATGGGTCTTTTGTTTAATGGTTAAGCGAGCTAAATGTGGAGAATGCACGAATGCCTCTTAGTGACGTTTAAGCCTAATCTACAATATCCTCTTTGCTTCCTGTTTCTTGCTTTTTACCTCTTGCCTCTTTCCTTTTTTCCGACCGTCTTACCGACAATCGTGTTTTTTGTCACATGTTCTTGTCTCTTCCAAGGTTCGTCAACTTTTACCTCGAGAGCGACGGAAAACGAAGAAACAAGATAGAGGCAAAAAGGGTAAGAGATTAAAAGTATAAATAAAAAGCAAGAAACAGAAAGCAAAGCACATTGTAAGATTAAGTTTCATCATTATCTTATCGCAAAATGAGCAATATTGTCGTCCTCCTGCAACGTAGAGAGATTTGCGTTCTCGGGTTTTACGGGAACAAACAAACGAACGGATGACAATCGCACGCTAAAAAATTCGGCAGTCCGAGGTGTACTCGTGCGATCTCTGCGGCAACGGCCGATCGCGTGATTTGTTCCCCGGTCGGAACCGCCGTGGAGTTCGCGCGCTAGTCGTAAGTCTCTGCCGTGATAAGATCGGCTCTCAAAAGCTCCCGCGCCCCGATAGGTCCCACATAAGCTCGCGCCGTGGCCGTTATCGTGAATTGAGGCGCGTCCCACGGGCGCATAAGCAGCCCTGGTACACCTGTAACTTCTCTCTTTCTCTCTCTCTCTCTCCCTTTTCCTCCTCATTTCCGTCCCACCTTTGTCCGTTTATCTCTCTCCCTCTCGCTCGCTCCACGTCTTCGGGTATATCAGTTGCTGATCGATTCAACCCGTGGGTGGTCTCGGCCACGGGTACGAGCTGTAATCCTACTCCCAACCGAGGCTACCCGGTGTCCCGAGGATTTCCGCCGTGGCTCCTTGACTCAACGCATCGTCGCCGATATACCAGGCCTGGGGCATCGAAAGCGGCCACTGTATGTCGCCCCCGCCGAAGGGACGTACTTTACGGCGTACTCCAACTACTCGAGCGCCAAGAGGTAGTCCGAGCACCGACAAAAAAGTAGCTAATAGTGATCAGACTATCAATGCAATACGCCATTCGTAAATTTGGCGAATTTAGAGTTACATCGAGGGTGCTTGAGTGTTTTTTGAAAAAATATTGAATAATATTACTAAAATAAAACAAAAAGTTGTATGCAAGTCGCGATAAAATTGACTGTTTCTACACAGAATGGACGATTTTGTGGTATTATATTATTATATTATATAATAATATTTAAAAATTAACTAGATAAGATATAGAAAATAATTTTGTTGAATTATCAAAATAGTTATAGGATGCTCAAACTAGTTGCTAAAACTTTTTGCAATGTTGCTCATCATGCTTAAGATTCTTAATTATTTTGATTGTTCAACCAAAATTATTTTTAGACATGTATCTAGTTACATTTTTAGATGATTCAGTAAAATCGTTTTCTCTACATACGAATAAATAAAACAAGATAGCAGATGCCTTGTAGATAATCTTTCGCTTTGATTTTTTACGATCTATCTAATAGATTTACGGGGAAGATTCACCCGGTACATGAAGCGGTATGAGATACTGGGGGCGTAAAAGAGCCCGAGACAAATGACGTACAGGAGTGGTAAGCACTGAGCCCTCCGATGATATCGGATCTACGTCGGCTGTCTAAAAATATCAGTTGGAATCGCTCTTGACCAGTCTCGAAAGTATGCCGGTATGCCGGGATCGTTAACACTTTGGGGACAGCGGACACAAATCACACACAGCGGCGCATAAACTGACATGGACGACGCATCTCGTTCTTAAAACGTCAAGCGACTCGTGTCATTCATATTACGATATTTAATATACTTTGATGTATCCCTCCCTCCTCTCCGCAATGCAATCCTTATGCAATTTTAATGGCCCGCCGACTAATGACCAGGAAAGACCATAAATCTTCGGTTCGCCTTTATCACAGTCTGGCACACGGAGGGGAATACACGGAGGATCTATTACATTCTCCGATAAGCATCGGTTAGGAAGGCTGAGAATATTACGGACGAAAGTATAACGAGTCCTTGCATTTGCGGGCGTTATAAATTAATGCCGCGCGCCGCGCGTTCGTAGATACGTCCGTTGCATTGTGGGCTGCGCGCACGGAGAAGATATGGTCTCGCCTTTATCGAGTTTAGATCAACCCGTAATGTCCCGCTAAGACGTATGTGCCTCATTAATTCACATTTGCAACAGGTCAGCCGCGGGATACACGGACCGACCGACCAGCCGAGAAGCGCGAGAGAGCCCCATTGTCGCGTTTGAGATCTCACTTTCGAGTCGTCCTTTAGCTATCTAGTAGCTTATTCATCCTTCGATTAATCCGCGAGGTCGACACACCAAAAGCGACACACTTATCCAAACGTTAATATATCACGCCGCGCGAGGTATAAATGCGAATATTTTTTTTTCTCCAGACAAACGACGTGACGCGCTTCCGCGATAAACTCGAGGACCTCTCAAATGCGTTGCATCCGTGAACACACTTTTTTACCGTCTCTATAAGCTGGGGAGATAATCGACTTAAGATAAATTAATTTGCGAGAAACTCCGTGCAGTTGTCTTGAACAGCGACATCGCGAGATGATATGAGTACGTATCAAAATTATAAGAAGTATTATTGTTTTACAGCGCAAAAAATTATATTTCGTATCGTAATTAATCCTATGTTCAAGCCTTTATTACTCACGTATACGGTTACCATATCTGAATCACAAGAAAAGAGTAGAGATTTAAATATATTTTGAAAAAATATTGTATTAAAAGAAGATGATGAATCGAGACAAAAGAAATATCACTTTTTTTTATGCATTAAACAAAAATACAGATATTTAATAAAATTTTGTTAAGAACATAATTTTTATTGACAAATCTTATTAATATATTTAAAATGAATAAAATAAGGAATCTACAGCGCAAAATTTTCTATGATATTTTCTTGCAAAGGACAATGTCATGGAGAATGAAGACAGACCAGCGGATATGATGTGTCGGATATGAATTCTTACGAGAGGGGAATTTCTAGGAAGATGTATTTTACGACAAGCTGTTCTATAAGAAACAAAACAACTACGTTGTTTTTTTGTAGTCGTTAACACAATAGTTTCTCCCGGTATGGTATGTCGACGGAGAATGTAGGAGAAGAGAGAGCCGCGGGTTAAACATCGGAACACAGCGTTTCGTCTACTTCCAACGTCGCTTCTTGTCGTCCGGCCAGAGAGGCGCGAGAAACGATACAACGATGAGATACGACGGAAGTGCGACACCCCGGCCGTAAGGTAGTCTACCTTATGAATCCCCGGCGCCGATACGTACAAGCGGGTAGCACAAGCGTTACGCGCCTCTACGGGGGTGGTCCGCGTTTCTCGCGTACACCGCACCGAGGGAACCAGCCGCTAATCATGTTACCCGTTATACGCATCGTCCACATATCCGCTATGTCTCCTCACTACCATACGTTCCCGGTCGTTGTGGTCGGCGGTAACATGGCGATGCATTACCCGGCGGCAACTCGGCTACTTGGCTGCGCCTGTCAACCTTACGCGCCACGTCGTTATCGAATTTCAACGAAATGTCTCCCGTCGCTTCTGCACTGCGCGCGATTTCATACAACATGCTGTGATGCGTTGCTCTTTCAGGAATTCGATAATGCGATATACAATATCTGAAAATAATTATGAGGCATTGAAAATTAATCTTTTTATCGAAACGTCTCAATAACATATCGATTCACACTTAACTCTCCGTCAATAACATGGAATCTTTAAAGGTACCATTAATTTTTTTAGTGTGATTTTTTATAAAACTAAGTCTGTAAAAAAAAATTAATAAGATACACTTCTGTAATGGTAAAAACATTCATAAATATACCAGAATGTTTTCAAATATATAATCCGAAATAATAAAAAAATTTGCTCTTCCTATCGAAACAGTTAAAATTCCATGTTGTAGAAGATTAAATAACTATACAAGTAAGTATTAGGAAAGTCAGATACTGATTGAAGAAATTAAGAAATTATGCAGAATTTAAATTAGGCATATTTAAATTTCTGCTAAGAAAATATAAATTTTAAATTCAATCAAGGTATATGCTTTGAGAAATATCAGTTTGTACATATCCTAACGATACACAATTTCAGAGAAACTTTTCATATAATAGTGATGTCTCTTTTACGAAGGTCAGACGTTAGATTGCATTTGCGGGCTTGTACATCGGCTTGTACGGCGGCCACTTCGTTCCCTCGTTCGCACAAGCCTTCGCGTCGATCAGCCGCGGTCTATTCTCGAGGAACGGAACGTCGAACACGTGTCACGTCGAACGAACGACACGGGCGCACCTAATCACACAACGGTGGTCTACGATGCGTGTACTCACGAGTTTCTCGCTCCTAGGTGGTACCGCACAGTGCGCACACAATGCCCGTGCGTCGTATGCTGCAACGGTGAAACCAGGCAGGATTTCACGGCGCAGAAATCTTAATTCTTGGAAGAGAGAAACGGGGTGTGAGTATATACGCGCGGTGGGAACCAGAGGAAAGAGAAATAGGGATAAGGAAAGAGAGAGAGAGAGAATAGCTCGAGATCTTTGTCCCGATGGTTGTACGAGGATAATGCAGATAAATCGTAATCCCAGCGCCACGAAACGAGTGTCGATTAATTTCGAGATGAGCCCTGTCAAAATACAGGCGCGTCGTGAGGGCCGCCGCTCTCCTGCACGTACGGGAGAGCTAATCTTGACTAATAACTGTCGCAACTGCGCGCGTGAAGCGAAAAGAAAGGGCCCGTTACGGGTCTATGAGAGAAGACGGAGCGGCGTGTGTCTCGCATCGCCCTGCACTGGCCTCGTACCCTCTCACGATAGATAAGTCCATAGATCAGAGAGATTATCGTAATAAACTAATCATCTTCTCCGTATAAAAATTTATCGCGACGCGAGCGTTCTCGATTTATCGCTGGCTCGGTTTCCCAGATCGCCGTGCATTTAGTTAGCTAGAGACAATGAGAGATAAGCAGTACTTTCGTACTTACATTACAGTATTTAAAAAGTTTCAAGACATGTATTATTTTACGATTCGATGAATTTCTTGTTATATACAATTATAATAAATAATATAATAAATGATTTCAATTTTTCTTTTTTTAATTTTGTATTATATATTTTGTTTTTAGATAAGTATTATAAGAACACATACACACACGTACATGCATATAATTGAACTACAATTGTTTTGAAACTGAATTTGATAGATTGCTTATTCTTTTTTCGTTTAAAGTTAATAATTATATTATTTATATTAATAGAATTTATATTATTGCAAAATACAATATATGACAAAAACTTGTTACATTAATTGTTACAAACTTAATATCGATAAGGCCCTAGAGCCTAGATTTTAAGAAAATTAAAAAATTTGTGATTTGCCGAAATATTCAATATTGCAAAAGGATTGAGAATAAAAGGCTCGAAATGGAAGGCGGGAACGTGCGAGAGAATAATTCAAGATCGAGATCACGCCGAGCTTGGCGATGCGGATATTTGCCGATTTATCGATACTAAGATCAATGGCGTTCGTTCAAAATCAGCAAGATTGGGCACTTAGCAAAAGGCGAGAAATATCGACCAAGAAAACGCGAACGTTCGCTCGTTTCGCCAAAGCATTTCTCTTTCGCTACGTGATCGACCATCCCCCGAATGACATTATGCGCTGACCTCGACGTATAGTCAATTCGCAAAGAGGGCTCAAGCGATCTATCTGCCTGTAAGAAAGTTACCTCTCGACACGCGATTGCGCCTGTTACGAAAACCCTGTCTGTTACTTGAAAAGCTCGATCTCACTCGTGAGAAAATAAGTGCTCCCGGAAGTGCGTTGGACGAATTGATCGCTGATACTCGTATAGCCGGATCGTAAAGAAGTGTTTTCTTTCAAGATAAACTTGTCGATGAGTTGCGGCAAGATTGATCGCTAAAGAAATGGCGTGACCGAAAGGTTTGTATGCCCGCTTAATTGCGCAGAGAGCACGACGGTTTTTATTACGCCACGTTACGTTTTGCCGCGAAGCACGCGATCCTTCGCGAGACGTTAGGAACAAAGTATTACGATCATAAATAAAGTTGGCGTAATTACTTTAACAATTACCATTATCCGTTTCCTCTTTGCTGCCTTCTGACGCTGTTTGCCATTTAAATCCAGTGATCCAGCTCGTTGCGGTATATATCTTCCTTGAGATTTTTCTGCATCAACGGTAAGTGAAACTTTGCTTTCGTTTCCGCATTTTTCGATTAAATTTATTAAATCGTAAGATAATTTATGAAAAATGCCTATTAATTAATTTTATTTTCATTTTTTTTATCGTAAAGAGAGTTTAAAAATGTGTCATATAAATATTTCCTTGTGCATTTTTGTTTTTGAAATTTAATATCTAAAATTTTGTAAAATTTTAAATTTTTTTAATTATATTTTGATATTGAAACAATTACGATTTTTCTTTGACATGTACAATTCTATCTCTTTTCCAGTTCTTCACATCTCTTCGTACTAAAAATCGAAAAGAAAACAATATTAGAAGCATGTCGTTCGCTATTGATGTCTGTATTTGTCAAAGGTATGGGATCGATGAGCGCTTCGCAGGTATATCCATCTGAATGGAGAACGAAAGCGATCGCCGTTGAGGCGTTCGGGGAGTAATCAGCGCTAAGTACAGCGATTCCCCGAGAACCGTGACGCCATCTTGTTACGTGAGCGTCGTTTGTCTCTGACATATGATCCAGGGAACCCGTTGGTTGCCTCACCTGTCCGCTTCTTACACGT
Organism: Cyphomyrmex costatus; assembly: GCF_001594065.2. Lineage (NCBI taxonomy): Eukaryota > Metazoa > Arthropoda > Insecta > Hymenoptera > Formicidae > Cyphomyrmex > Cyphomyrmex costatus. The sequence continues at coordinate 1,493,900 of NW_017277125.1, read as the reverse complement.
ACGTCGCCGCCGACCACGGCGGATCAGTGGAGGAGGGAAACCGCGAGCAAGCGAACGCGCAGGGATCTAGATCGAGATCGGAGAGATGGATACGCTCGCGAAACAAATTGATTCCGATGATAAGCCTCGATCGAATCCGTATCGAATGCGTCGGTAATTTGCCAAAGAATTGACGCGCGGATGTGCCGTTCCGTATTAGGAGCATCAGCCACATGTCTGCATCAAATAGATTCCGGCTTTTCCCCGAGACGTTCTTTTTACCTGCGAGTTGCATCACTCTCTGGATTACCGCGTCGAATCTCACTTTGAAGCGTCCGTCTTAATGCTCGACATCACGTTCTCACGTCCGCGTGATCTCGTAGATCCCAAGTGTCAATCAATTGCATTCACGTTCGCCTGGATTCTCGTGCAATCGGTATCAGTCGTTCTAACGCATATAACGAGATATGATCGTTGGTGAACTAATCAAAGGATTAGACTCGATCATAGAAATGCCAAAGATCGTCAGAGAAGTGTGGTGAAGAATCTTTTATGAGAACATCAAATCTATTGGCAATTTATGTGTTTTATGATATCTTTAATTCTAATGATGCAATATAGATGATACTATGCCACAATATATCATGATACATATGATGTGGTTATTGAACTCAACCACCAATTGCACTGACCAGGATTGAATCATTATGGAACTTAAAATATATTACCGTTAGTACAAGCATGCGTTAGATCTCTTTATAGTTTACTATGCGTGCGAAAAGTGAATAGCATCGCATTGAAATTCCCTGAAGATTCAGAGCGTGAGAATATCATAAACTTTAACCGCAAGCGAGATCCACACCCATGCTCCATTTAGCATTCTCTTTGGATACATCGAGCCTGCAACGTCACTGTCTCGTTCGGTTACAATATTCTGAGGAAACGTTTGTCATCGGTCGCATTGCAGTCGGACGTAAGTTACCTCGATGTATCTTGGAGAACGCAGCGCAGCCGAATCGAGCGCGTTTACGATCCATGCGATACTTATTGCAGCCAGCGATCGATTAGCCAGAACAATCTACACGATCGAAAGAAAATAAATCTATATCTTTGGAATAGATCTAAACAGCCGGTTTTTAACTATGACGGTGGTGATCGGTCGGGTGTCGAAGCGACATGTTTCGTAGACACGATCAAGATCACGATCTTGATCTCGTTCCCACCTTCGTCGGCGAAACAAGAAAAGGGGGCGAAGAGAAGAAAAGGGCGGGTGCAGGGAAAGGGACAACGACAGGGGCCTGGAGAGTCCGCGTCGGCCACTTCCCATGTTAATATCCGGTTATGCGTAAGGTATGGAGGCGTACGGCCAGTTTGCATGGAAACTAAGGCATTACCGTCGTGGACCACCGGAGTCGAACCACTCGTCGAACGGTCCTGTTTGCCGACACCTTGGTGAACGACTCGCCAGAACACCCTACTCCTTATCTCTCCCTTTCCTTCTCTTCCCATTGCGCCTGTCTCTTTTCCTCTAGCGCTCGTTCTCAGTTCGTCTCCACGCGATTCCGATTCCTACTCCGCAGCGACGTTCCCCGTTCTCTCATCCGCCGCGGATTGTTCAGATTATGCCCAAGTATCACCGTCGGATCATTGCGGTTTTATCGATACCGGCAGGACCGGCCGCTCAGATCTAGAGGCCGTGCGAGTTATCGGCGTTAACGATCACGGGGCCATATCGCCGATCGTCGAATTAAATGGCAAGGCTGACTCGCTCGCATCTCTCGTTTCTTTCGGATAGATAAGACTGGAAAATCGCACTGGGAAGCGATAGTGTGCAAGCATACTGACGTTTGAAGTAGCTTTGCTGTTCCAGCTATTGTTTGTCAAACAGCTTGGTCTTACAATTCGACGATATAATGCAACGATATAAGGTTTTAATTTTACGATATTTACGTATAATAAAAACTGTCCCTATGAAATATCATTCTATACTAGAAAGAAGGAAAAACCTTCTCTCTAAACCATTAGATGTCAATTAGACGTGGGCGATCGATTGCAGATTTTGACTAAATTCTTGTCTGTCGCAGGTTTTATACTTTTATCTGAAGAACTTTTTATGTGAACTGCTTCTTTGCTTCTCTCTTTTTCCGAAATTTCTTCAATATATGAAAAGTATATATTATATGATTTTGTTAAATCTAAAAGTTTAATTAATTAATATACAGATTTGAAAATAATTTTGTTAGATCATCAAAATAATTAAATTGAACATCCAAATTGATTGTTAAAATGTCAAAATCTTTTGCAGCATTGCTTATTAATTTTATTATACTTGAGCTTCTTAAATAATTATTTTAATGATTCAATAAAATTAATTTCAAATCTGTATCTAATTAAATTTTTCGATATATTCCAACAAAATTGTTCTTTCTGTATAGCATTAAAATAAAGTTAACATTTTTATTATTGCAGAATTATAAATGTTATTAGTGCAGAAATACTATTTTTGCTGATAATGAATTAATGTTAATTAATTTCAATTAATAAATATTAATATGTATATAAACGAAATTAGGAATAAGCGTAGAATGAAAATTCCTAGTTTGCGGCCTTCGGTCGGTGCATTCTCGCGTGTCATTACATTCACATCGGTGGATCGCTTTTCAATACGACTCTGCCACATTTGAGACGGCATCTATGCCGGATCTAAAAGCTGGCCGGCGCCCACACTCGGGGTTCCTAGACCTAAGGAGGTTCAAAGTTCCCTCCGCGGTCGTTTACGCCTTATTTATTCTCGTAATTTACTCCCACGCGGCCCTTGCGCGCCGGCAATTTACTTTACGACGATCATATCTGAAAGTGGCCGGTAGAGAGTGCTGCCCGGATCCACCGATGGCCTGAGACCGCGCGGATCGCGTCACGGGGTTCCCGTCCGCAGCGACGGCGGCCCCGGATAATGGGCAACAGACGAAAGGTGGGAAAGGAAACGGGTGATGACGCCGGTGAAAAAGAAAGAGGCGGCAGAAGAGCGGCCGCGCGTGTAGCGGCGCGAGAGAATCAGCCGGATCGCGCGTCTTTTCGCGTTTGTTCGCGATCAACGTTTATGGACTGTCGATACGCAATATAAAAAGTCGCGGCGAGCATCGCGTGTGCCCGAAGTGTACTCACGACGAATACTTTATGATCCTTAAATGTCGCGACCGCGGGAAGGCCGACACTTCGGGCGCGATGTGGGAAACTTCGATCCCGCGTCACCGCATCTCTCGTCTATGTCTCATCGACTTCGAATCGGCGCAAATCGGAAGAGTTACGCGAGAAGGCAAATATACATTCGCGATTAGGATTACCGAGGATGTCTAGGATTGACACGAATGATCATACGGACAGCGGGTTGTATCATATGCATGACAAAACGCACGTCGTATCGTCGGTGAAATCATATAATATTATAATCGGTTTCCGCGACAGGCATCTCTAAAATGCGACCTCTAACAAGCAGAGGTCATCGAAAGCGATTAAACGATGCCGGGAAGATCGTGTCACAGGTATTTACCTCCGATGGATCGTAATTACCGCTTATATCGATATTCGCACGTTCGCACACACAACCTTTGACGCTTTTAATTAAATTAATCGAGAAGCGTGCGCCAACAACAACACACACATACACAAGCGCCGGTATCGCCTGTCAAGAGATACAGCGACGCGTGTCGCTTTGGCAAGATAGATTTACTGATGTCTAAGAAAAATATTTCATTCCTTAACTTCCATTATCAAGAGACGAACTATATATTTAATCTCTTAAGCTAATCGCAGGTTTACATGCGACCTTAATTTTTGTACAATTTGAAAATTTCTCTAAACCTCTCCAAATTACTCCGCTTTACCTTCGGCTTTATTCTATACACGTCAGATAATAGCGTCGCACCAGATTCTATAATTAGCGCATCAAAAGACTACGAGGAGGAATGTAACGCTTACATTATTAGAAAATTTAAGGTTTTTATGAACCTCTGTGAACGTGATGCCATTTTTTAAAAACTGTCAGGATAATTGATTGCGGTTACATATTGACGGTTTGGACCTGTTGCACACTCTTACACAATCTTCTTACGGCTTACCCACAAAGACTTTCTCTTATTCTATTCTTAATTGCACGTACTATTCTTACTTGCATATCTCTTGCCTATTATGTCTATTTACGCTCTATATTATTATTACATTTTTGTTACACTATAATAGATACGTCTAGCTGTAGAATTATTTCCTGTATTCTACGGTCTTTCGACTAAGAAGATTTATGAAAGGAAACTGAATAAATGATGCGTTGAATAATAATAATCCAATAGATTAAGTGAAAATCAACCGGGAAATGTTCAACACAAATAAGTGAAGAAAGCTATATTCGGTCAAAGCGAATGATATCTGACAATATTTTCTGCGTAAATCTTACAATTTCCAGGAAACTATACGCGTCAATTATTTATAGTATTTTGTAACAAAGTACCAAACTGATGCTGGAATACGTAATATTAAATACAAATTAAATTGACAAATTAATTTAATAACATAAATGCTAACGAGTATGATAGAACACTGTAAAGAATTTAATGTAAAAAATATCGTTCTAGGTAAAATATATAATAATTCGTTAATAATTCGCAAGTTTTACAGGACAGATAGTAACATGCTCTTTTTTTCTCCTGATCTCACAATATTGTATTTACTCGATGAGCTTGTTTTTTTTAAATATGTGGAACGCGTTTACGAATGGAATTTCAAGTATTCGTACCAACCTCTGAACACGAATGAGAGTCCAGGTCGATATCGAGTACCGGTGATGGCGTTAGCTGCGTAATCGGCGCTTAAGAGGACCTTTAAATTACAGGACGGGTCTCTGATAAATATCGCAGGCACGCGGACCTGCAGAATTCACTCGGATGCGACGGTCCAATTACGCAGGCGTATTTATATTCATTCGCCTCGCGGCCCGGGCTCATTTTCAGTCGCGTGCGCGACTTAATGAGGCTCAGGGGCCTCCTCGCGCTCGTGCCTGTTCAAAAATGCGGTTGAAATTTATATACGTGAGATATCCTGAGACTAAATGGCAGCCCGCTGCCAAAATTCATTACGTTCCTGAACCACGGGGGCGGCTGGAACGCGCATAAAAAAAATATAAAAAATACTTTTCTGTCACAAATAAAATTCCAATTTTCCCCGGATAAACGACAGACGTGAGACGATCGGATCGTTGGAATGACAACCCGTGAAAGTCGAATAACGTCATTTTCTTTAAGCTGTATTTAAAGACGAAGAGTTACTAGTTATAGATCCGAGACCTGTTAAATAACGTTAATCGTGAGTACATCGTACGCGGAGTCAAAAGCGGAGGAGTTAATTGGACGGTTGAAAGGGCCTTGCCGTGTGAACGGACGATACCGTATCAGCGGGTCGACGCGGGGCGACGGTAATTCCGACGGGAATTGAATTTGCCAATTAGCATCGCCGAGAGAGAGAGAGGCGGGAGTAATTCGGGGAGCGTCCCGTCGCCAGTCGGCGAAAACGGCGCGGTCGCACGCAGGTCCGACGTCGGGCGTTAACGGGCGCAAAATGAATTATCGTTTATACATGGTTCGCCGCACGCAAATTTGCATTGGCGACCGGGGGCCCGGCCCCGCGGGCAAACGGGTTGTCCAAGGGGAGGGAGGCGAGGGGGATAGAAGGGGAGGGGGAGGGAGGGACAACCCCGGCACCGCGAGTGCGTAGCCCCACTTCGCACCTTCGGCACTGGCATAAACTGTGCCCGCACTGTGTCCCGCGCGGGGGCCGCGCGCGTTTATTTATTTACGTCAGCCGGTAGCTTTATGGCGGAAAATTAGCGAGGGTTATACGCGAATGCCGCGACTTGTCGCCACTTAGAGCCGTCGATGCATTGAGCGTTTCTTTAATGGACGAGACGACACGCCCTCCTTAGCGCCCTTTTTAACACCTACTGGCTACACGTCGCGAACAGCGCCCGCGCCGAAAGGCGCACCTTAAAAGCGTCTTTAAGAAGTGGGTATACGTATATATGAGCGCGCACGCTGAAGCGTGTACAAGAGGAAGGTCGATTAGCGACTTCCGTGGCTCGATTTCATCCCGTTCGTATATGCTCACGAGTGGACGTTTTTACGACTCTTCGACTCGGTTAGTCGCATTGTTCGATGGGAAGTGGAGAAAGGTGAGCATGACGAAAGCTACGCCTCGAAAGCGGAACGACGTCTATTGAATGAGATGCGTGCTTCAGTGTCTCGCACATTTAGAGAATATGGAGATTCGTCTAACTGGATAATGGCCGCGTAGACAGTATTCCTCTTAGAAATATCAGCGGCTGATCCAACAATGATTCGAGCACATAGATTTAAAGTCTCTCGAGTCTGAACACCGTCCTAGCGGACCAAACATTTAAAATAGAATGAGATAGATAAATGTATTTTATTTTAAGCACCATTCTAGATATGGCAAACCGATGAAAAGTTGTTGAAACGGGGTTCAGATTCTTATTTTTGAAAGTTTTTATAAGTAGATTGTCGACATTCTCGTTAATTCATTTAATTAATTTTTTAACTTTTAGAAATCATTATGTTGTCTCGTGACATTGCATATTTAATTACAAGCGAATTCGAAAGAAATAAAAGGATTATTTAGAAATTACAATAAAGAGATATATATTGTCTTTTAAAATTATTTTATATATAAAGAAAAGTGTTCAGTATTTATTATTATAATTGCATAGTAAAATGATTATGATTAGGCCTCCCTTTTTTTGTTATTACTATTATAATATTAGTCATGATTATTATACATGATAATTACATTAAACATTCAAAATTATATTATAAATTGCTTATAATAATTTATAAATATTAATATAGAATAAAATATTAAGATTTAGATGGTAAATGAAATAAACATTTTTATATTCAGTAAATGCAATCATAAAAATAACTTTTTTTTTAAATTTATTTACTATTTATGTGGCAATAATACGTAAAAAAGATACGTAAAAAAACAAAAAATTTTCAAACAATGTGTGATCACTAATAACGCAATTGATTATATTTGCATAGTTAAACAACTATAAATATATATTGTTTCAAAAAATGACTATAAATTATAGTTAAATTATGATAATTGCAATCATTTTCTTCTCTGTGTGATCGTTTTAGAGACATAAAAAAAAAAGCACCATAACTTTATGTCATTTTTAATAATCTGTATTTCTGAAGTCTTTGAAATTGTATATTCATATATACATATATAAACTTTTCTTCATAAAATAAATTAAAAATTCAGTTCTTAAATTACTGGACAGTTAAGAAACACTTAATATTTCATTATGTTTCAAATTTTTTTCTTCTTCCTCAATAACTAAATCGTTCATTACTACACGACTTACCAAACAATGACTTATTCAGTAGCGTTAACAACGTCCGGCGTTTGAATGTCAGCTCATCGAAAGTCACATATCAGAGATGCTTGTCAACGCGTTCGATCTCTAAGCAAAATTATAGATGTGTAGAAGGCGAGTCGTTCCCATGGTAAACTTTCTCGCGGTTCGTTCGCCGTCCATCCCCTTTCCTCCTTCACCCCTCTCCCCCTCATGAGATCTTCCACGCACTGAATTCTCAAGTACGCCGTCTTCGAGATTTTCCTTGAGAGTTCTCCATAACTCCGGCGTGGCAAGTGGACAGCCCGTGACGGGTAATCCACGCTGTTACGCACTATTGAATTCCACACTCTCGACAATTGCCTCGAACTAAATTTGATAAAAATCGGTAAGATACGTGTAGAACGTTCTGCATGCATGTCTCGTTGCTTGTTCGCGTCTGATTATGCATACGATAATCAAAACGTGATACGATAATTATAGCAGTAGCGCTCACTGTCAGTTCAATGGATATCTTCTAAAATAGGGCTATGAGCTTACGATAATAATTGAAATGAATATAAAATATTTTAACTTCAATTTTCGCTCAGGATACATAATATGAATAAAAAATTAAAAATCTCTAAGCTCTCTTAAATGTTAAATAAATTTGACAATTTTCTTGACAGAAAAGGAATTAATTTTAATTTTTTCAGAATGTGTGTAATGTAAATTAATATTGCTACAAAAGAAAGAACGATTTTAATAAATCTGTCTAAAAATTTATCTGATTGCAGATCTGAAAATAATTATGTAGGAATCTCAAGCATTACGAACAATGCTAATAAACATTCTAGCAATTAGTTTATCTTACATAATTATTTTAATGATTCAACAAAATTATTTTCAGATCTAGCCGAAGTTTTAGATACTTCAGAAAACTCATTCTTTTCAGATCTATATATCTAGCTAAATTACATTAGCAAACCGTCCTTTTTATATATATTTAATTGAAATGTAGCAATACTTGTATAAATTTAATACTGTGCGTTTTGCGCTCGGACAATTGCGGAGAAGAATAGAATTATTTCGTGTACCTACAATGATTTCGGCGAAAGCTACATGCTTGACGATTCACAGAAAATCATTGTGAACATTTGAAACTCTTTCAGCGGTCTACGTGTCACCATGGAATTGCGAAGCACCATCGCGACGCCGGCAATAGTCCGTAACCGGCTGTCGTCGACGATAGGAACTATTGAGTAGTCGCGGGAGAGCTCGCGAAAAATCACCTCGTCAACTTTACGTTGGCAATGCAAGATCGAGCGTACTTGTGCGCGTGAAGAGAAGCGTGTCGGTAGTTCGGCGCGTAGAAGCGTCTCGCTTTCAAGATTTCCCTCGAGAGTACTCCGCGACTCCTCCGCGGCGGCGGTGGATTGCCCGCGAGAAAAAGAGAGGGTACCTGCGTCTCTCCGTTAAGTTACAGCGACTGGCGCTTAACCCCTGACACGACACACAATAGCCGGACGGGACTCCATAATTGTTATTTTAATAAGCTAATTTTCGCCGCGCTTGACCGGCGCGAACCGTACTGGGTGAACGGCGAAGTAAAGAGGATAAGAGAGAGAGAGAGAGAGAGCAAGAGAAAGAGATGCGAAAGAAGGAGCGAAGGGGAGAAAAAAAGGAAGAGAAAGAGCGAGACAGGGCAAGACAACGGAGCAGGACAAAAGGAGGTGCACCGAGAAAGGTCTCATCGACGGCTGCGTCAGACATCGAGATTAACGGCCATACTCCGGAGCGGATCGACGATTTACCCGTAATAAACGTAGCCACGCATCTTACACCGCGATTCGTCTCCGTCGCGAACCGTGCTCTTTTCCGCGAAAGTGCGTCCCTTCTTCCATAATCACATTTTCTGGGTGAAGATGTTAAACGATAACTGTATAACTTTTTATAATCCACTTTCTTATTCAGTTCAAAAAATCAAGTTTCATAGAAAAAAAAGAAAATCTATTTTTCAATTTAACAAAAAATTATTGACTAAATAATATCGGAAAAAAGAATATATCTTTATGATCGATTGTCATTTTTGTCATTCACAGCTCTTAAAAAAAACCCATCTTTTTTGAGTAGTGATGTTTTGACAATTTTTTTTATAAAGTTAGTTTATTTTTTTTATGGTTAATAGGGTAATGTTTATTTAATTCATTCGTAACGAAAAACTGATCGAAATATTTGAATTGTATCACTTTTGAAGTACAGAAACAATATCTTCTTGTAAACCTATTTAAACTGAAATAAGAACTATCGCGTTACTCAAAGACTAGAACTTAGGAAAATTACACTGCGATCATCATTTCTCAGTATCATTAAACGTCAGTTTGAATCTTCGATCTAAAAACAGTTCGGTAGTACTTTCTCTTTAAAAACCATTTTCACATATCTACCCACAGTCAGTAAATATGTGATTATGAAAAACTGATGATTTTCTCTGTGTTGATTCAAGCCGTGCCTCTCAACGCAAGCTTTAATCAATTTCTTCTTTATGGCACATAAATATTTTTCTTCGAGCTATTCGCACAGCTTTTATGCGTTGCATTAATTAAACCGGCAAGCGTCGACGCATTTAGCCAATGTTTACAAAACTCCACATACCGTTTGAAACAACCTATTTGTAAAGGCGCATTTTTTCATCACTGGGAGACATGGCCTCTCCTCTCTCTGTACGAGAAATTTGTCACCTGTGTCCGCTGATGACTTTTAATAACGTTACATCCAGGCGCACTCGAATAACAAATTATAATATAAAGAGACAAAATTAAGACACGTTCTTTTAACAAATATATTATTTTTTATATATGTAAATATTTGAAAGTAAAAGAAATTCTTCATTCTTTTCTTGACATTTTTTTTTTGTATTATGAATCCTCATACGTTATTACTTTACTAGTGGAACTTAATTAATTCCATGTTGCTGCTGCAGGGTTAAAAGGGAGAAAAGCCGAGAGGAAAACGCAGCGCGATTAATTCGGCCGAGATAAATCGTAATGAGCTTATCGTTCCACCAGCCGGCCGCAATATGCGCGCCCGCGCGATTCCGCATCGCATCGCACTGCATCGCATCTCTTGTGAGCTCGCAGCCCTCAACGCAGCACGTTCACTCGCATTAACGGCTTATGGGATTCTCGCGTAACGTATTTACGACGACAAAGAAAAATCCGGGTTCCCTCAGCGTGCGCATAATATACGCTCAAATCCGCTATTCTTCAATTACGCCTCTACTCGCGGTCTTTCCTCCGTGCGTGCGTGCGTGCGTGTACGCATCTCGCGCAAGCGAATCGTAGTGTGAGTGCGTGGAGCACGGGTTACCACTGGCGGGTCAAGGGTCGGGTACCTTGTAAGAGAAAGAAACGGGGTAGAGGCGAATGGGCGTGGTTCGTATTTGAAGTAGAATCGACCCTCCACCTTCTATTCCTTCCTTCGGAGGAGGCGCGCATAGACCGTCAAGGATAACGTCGAAAAGACTCGCAAATTCAAAAGAAATACATACCTTGTCTTTACCCCGCCATTCTCGTGTCGCGATACAAACGAGCCCCCCACACTGGTCTGGTCGCGATCTCCGTCTCACCCGCGCGAAAACGCGAGGCGATTTATTAATTTTCACGTTAATCAGCGCGTTGCGCTGGGCGAGTTCGGTTTTCGTAGGCGCGCGCTCGTTGCTCGCATTGGAGGCGGGATTTACGGCGTTTGTCGTGCTTGAGGTTTTATTGGTAGTGATTAAAGCATGTTGCTGTGACGTACGATTAGCCGACACCAAATTATATACGTTGGCTTATATACCAAGCTTGAGACGACAGCATCGGGAAGAGCGATTGCATGTGAACATGCCATCGGGAAATTAGACAAAGAATCGATACGCATATATAATATAAATTAATGGAAGAGATCGGGTCTATTTTATACGTAATGTCGAGTCTCAAACGATTATCGCAACGATCAGGACAGACGATTATATCTCATCGCATGTATAAATTAAGTCACAATATAGCGATAGAATTAGGAATAAATGTAGCTCGTGATTTAATGGCAGGAATCTTGAACACTTATAATACAAATCTCTGTACATATCTCCGCTAGTAAAAATATCTTCATCGATAATACTTATAAGTATCTAAAAATTTATAGGTAGATTTAGATCAGAAAATAATTTTGTTTAAGCCGAGAACATCAAAATAATTATGTAGGAAACTCAAGTATGATGAGTAATGCTGAAAAAGTTTCAACATATTCTAGCAATCAACTTATAGCATCTTATATACAATTATCTCTTGATCCTACAAAATTATTTTCAGATCTGTATCTATAAATTGTCAGATACTTTAATAAAACCGTATACAACTTCTTTTCATGTAAAACATTAAATTATTTTTCCTATAGCACATTATTTGATCGCGGACATTGGTACTTAGAAATACATAAATTTCGCAGAAGTACATTAACGCATTAATCATTCGGATAGTTACGAAACGGGTGACACATATTATTCGCGATAATTGCCGTGATTCAATGCGTTAAGCGGGATCTATTGAAAGCGAGGACCGGCGCGGCGCGGCGGCCGAGCGCGCGACGAACCATAATTTATGAATTATTGTTTTCCATCGCGCGCGCGGTCGCGCGCATGTAGGCAACAAGAAAGCCGGGCGAGAGAGCGTCCTCGTCATTGGAGAGGCGAAAAACGGCGGGACAAGAAGGAATTGCGGCGTTACGAGTTGTCGAACGTAGTCGTAAAACAGCGGCTGATTGACGGTCGGACGCGCTAGGAATTTCGTAAGACGGTTAACGCGCGATTTCGCTGTGAAAAGGCATACGCGCGCGGCCACGACCTAGGGGACCATGACGTGCTTTCACACATGCCGCCTTAATACCACTGCTAGACCCTTAAAGCCTGATTGAACTTTGTGGCGGCATAACGATCGTTATATCTCTCGCGTCTTCCTCTAAAAATGAAAATGCCGATGCAATAAATTATCTCGAGTCGTAAATATAATCGATTGAATATGTGAATCGCCTCAATGTTAAAAGGTGATACAACGTCAAAAATCTTCCGTTTTCTTACTTGCTAAAATTTCCATTTACGAAGGTGATTCTATTAATACGTGTCACAAAGCGACATTTGCGATGCCAACCACTGGAAACATACGGCATCAAAAAAGGCATGTTTGATTTAAAAAATCGTATATATGGATTTGCATATATAAAATTTTAATTTTAGAAACTTATTAATAAGACGGTTTGTAAAAAGACATGATTATGTACAATAGAAAATTCACCGGAAGCATTATGTTATTTTTAATATAGGTTGTACGCACTAAAAAAATTAACTTATTTAACGACATATAATACAATAAATTTGTATATGTCTATTTACAGAGATCAATTATGATCCGATCGTTCTAATATTACAATTACATTTTTTATCACAATCATATTTTTCAAATAAGATAAAACGTACGTTGTAAGCTAAAATAAAATTTAATCAACAATAACGATCTGGAATTGGCTAAAATATCTAAAAATTTAGTTAGATTCAAATCTGAAAACAATTTTTTTCCACCATCAAAATAATGATATAAGAATAAACCGGTTGCTGTAGAATGTCAAAGCTTTCTGCAATATTGTCCATCATGCTTGACATTCCTTATATACATATTATTTTGTAGTCCGACAAAATTATTTTCAGATTCGTATCTAGCTGAATTGAATACGTTCTAAAGCGTGTAGGTATCTCACAACAGCCAAACTCAGAAAAAAGGATCTCTTTGAAGATTTTTCGATAACGAGAGACGATCTATCTGGCGTGCTTAATTATGACGTGACGTTCGAAACAATTAAGCTGTGACACGCGAGCGAAATTGACGAAAGATGCAAATTTTCCGAAAGGCAATCCATCAACATTTCCTTATCTCTATTCAGCTCCTATACCTGACCAGCACTAAGTCGATGACCATTACTAATTTAATAAAAGTTCCTTCAAAAAAGATGGACATCGATGGCTTCATCTTATTCTCGCTGTCTATTCGATATCAATGACCAATTTAGATATTATCTCGGTGGACATGCCAAACTGTTATATCAAATTCATAGATATTCCTGAAGAAAGTTTCTTCTACATTATTTAACGAACGACATCTTAGTTCAACGAAAGTCGCTTTTTTCAGTTTTATGAATTTTAAATTGCTGTTTGAGAGCAGTGTGTAACAAAATTGCAAAATAATAACGTTTGCAAAATTTCGGGAATTACCTTAAGGCTTGTTTATGTGCTTTTTCGTTAAGAATCATTAAGAATTTCAGAATATGGTCTTTGGTGACGAGGTACAGTTTTATGTCTGACGATCTTAAAAAAAAAGAAAATAAGAAAGCCACAGCGATTTGCCGACATACACTGGTGAAAGATCATTTAAGAGTTGCATGAAAATTCATGGGGTGGATGAATTCCCGATACGTTTCTTGGACATTAAAATAATTCTTCCTAGGCAACCCGGTTGGCTTTTCTTGAAGATGTCGGCAATTAAAGCCTTATAACCTCCATTAATCCGCGGAGGAAGAGAAAAGACACTCGGGTGCCTCTCTGCAGGGGTCTTGTTTCACGGTCTGCCGTTTGCTTCCTTTCGAAATGATATGAAATACCAGACAAACAATAAAAAAGGGGAAACGCGAAGACCCTGTCACCGAGGGATCTCCGCGGGTGGGACGGTAACGACCTGTACAGCCCTTCATTCTTCGGAATCTGTGGGGAGAAGCTCAGTAGACGTAGCTGAATACCTCCGCACACAAACCCTCTTCCGTGTTTAACTCTTTGAGATGTGAATTTTCATTCTGCTAGGCTGGCTGTGGAATGTATTTCTTCGCATAATCACACTCTTTAAAATTAGATTACTATAGGAAGTTGAATTTCTCTAAGCGATTTTATAGTTATTTCTTACAAGGCGCTATTTACTGCGCTATTGTATCTTGATTTGATAAATAGACAATGTATAGGTTAAAAACAAGCAAAAAAATATTTGCTAACAACAAATTCAATTGGGTTGCATTAAATTAGTACCTACTAAAAAGTGCTATACGTGAACAAAATTAAAACATATATAAATATTTTAAACATTAAATATCAAATACTAATATTGTTATATATGACAAAATTTACATGTATTATTTCATTGTCAACATTGATTATATTGTGAGGAATATTTATTTTTGCACTTCTCGAAGTTTTCATTAATAATTTGCTAATGGCATCCGAAAAAAAAAAGATTTATTGATGACTTTCTCGGAAATAATATAACACTCAAATTTAGCTAATATCCAAATTATCGCTTTCACAAAATTCAAACATATACGAAACGCAAACAATTCCTCTTCTTGGAAGCAGAGAGATAATCTTCGGTTAAATATTGCCCACCTGGTTTTGCTCGATAACGAGGCCTACACCGAATGATTTATCACAATACGACCAATCACACGCGCGATTAAAATAGAAAGAAGTCAAATAAATTCCGTGGACCTCGTTACGCGACGTCCCATTTTTTAATGACGTTTAGAAAGTGGAATGTACCGAACCAGCGCTAACCGCCACTACATTTTCTAAGTGTATGTGACGAGGTAGTAGTGTATACAGAGGATTAACTAACATCTATGAGGCTCACTACGCGCGGTAACGACAGATAAATTAGCGATGCTCGCATTGTGGATGGGGTAATAGACGTCGCGTAGCGCTGACATTTAAACCGCGACAGTGTAACCACCTCTGTTGTAATCCCAACGCGATGCCGCGTGCAGTTCACACATCTTCGGCGCTTCGGCTATCTCGCTTTGCCCTTCCATTTTCTATTCTCCTGTGTCCTAAACCGTAGAGCACGTAATGAGCCGTGACGAATCGCGGCAACGAGGAGGATAAGAGCGATCGGCGCCCGCGGCCGAAAAAGATCGTCCAACTGCAATTGATACCGATCGACGGCGAGAACGGATCGACTCGCGTCCCGCTGTAGCTTTTGTCTATCGCGAAGATTCGCGTGCGAGATCGGCGCAAGTGGGAGGAAGTAATCACTACGTACGTACACGTTCGCATCGCTAAACTTCGCGCAGTGAAAAATACACGATACTATAAATAATCGAACGACTGCGGCACGTACATCTGCCTCTCCTTCCCGTCTCTTCTCATCTTCTCTTCAACCTTCGCCTTCTCGGCCCAGAAATTCGCCGACAATTGTTCGCGTCAGCGAATGTAATTTCTATCCCATCAAAATGCAATTGTAAGCCCTTCTCCGAGAAAGACTCGATCGCAAAACTGGCGTGACCCGCACGTGGAATACGCACTGCGGAAAAATGACGAGCAGGTGCGAGCTCGGAAACATTCCACGTAACGATCGCGAGAGACAAGAGGGAGGAAGTGGAAGGACGCACGACATAGAAAGGAAAAATCTCGATGCCGCAAGAGAGGGAGATACTAATAATAAGATAAAAATAAACGTAACGAAATCGCGCGATTTTCTTCGGTTTTCTTTGCATCGTTTCAAAATCGATCATCAGCGTTGCGCGAGCTTTATTAATGAGAGACGACGAGTGCGATTTGACAGATTCGTAATGCACTTTGTAAATCGTAATTGCAGATTTTTCCCAATCATTGAACAAGGCGATACATAAAATTGAATTTATTTGAAATTATACGTACATAAAACATACAATATTTTTTAAATCATCTATATTAATATCATTATCAGTTTTATTATCTATTATTTTATTAAGCGTTAAATAGTCGATTAATATACTATGTATACTTTACCACAATTTTAATTATTTAAATTTTAATACATAATTTTTTTACATATTTTTTTCAATAATTATATATATGATTTTAGTGGTATACAAGTTTCACAAAATATTTTAATACCATCCATTCAGCTGAAAAGAACATTAAATATTTTAACTCAATGTCTAGTTGAGATTTTTGGTTCAAGCTGTTTCTTCCCAGCAGCAGCCAAGATGTACTCGTGAAAGCTGAGAGTTTTCGCATTGACAGTGCACGCATGACGCTCTCAACCGCGTCCTCGCAATGAAGCATCGTCGAGAATGATGGCCATCGAAGTGAAGGGAGTTCAAACGTGGTCTCATTAACGTTCGGCATTTTGTTTTATGCGCTCGCGGGTTCCAGCCGGTTTGCGAAATAATCGCCAGTGTCTTTAATCTCATACTTATACTTGACGCGCACAAAATCAAAGTTGACGAAATTTGTTTATCATTCTTCCTTCATCTTTCTGCTTTTATCACGATCGGTCAAATCTCGTCGCATGTACATTTCGTACAACTGGAATAGCAGGTGATGATGCGAGATGTATCACAGGTAACGTATTAAATTGGGTATTATCCGAAATTTATCGAACGTCGAATTGTAAATGAAAAGAACTTGCAGCTGAAATATTTCACGATATGTGCAAGATATCGTATAGCGCTATGTGGGTGGTTATTCACTGTCGAAGCTGTCGCTCATTTAATGTTTAATGGGAAAATAACTTATATGTGAAATTAATTCTAGGCAAAAGATTCAAATATAATACTCTGTTGGCAAATTTTACTGATAAGTAGCAAATCTATACATCTGAATAATTTAAATATAAAAGAATTAAACTGAAGAAAAGATAGCAAACTGTTTAAAGTATTCAAAAAACAAGGAAAACTTCACTGTAGATATACATATTAATTTTCTTCCATATCTTTGTCAAAATTAATTATAATGTAAAATATATGAAGTATTTATAGCTTTGTTCTTTTCTCAAATCGATTTATTTTGAGTAATTCTAAATCCAGTGTTTTACTCTGATTGTTTATATAGGAAAATAAAAAAAATTGGAAGCGAAGGAACAATTGAACTTGAATCGTGGAGAGTTTTCGGAACAAAATCAAAGTCGTACGGTACCAAGTAGGAGGTACGTGTTTTCATATAACAATACGTAAGTCTCCCTGGCGGAGGTAGGTGGTATCGCGCACGGGTGTCCTCGTCTCGTGGTCGTCTCGGGATCACGTCGCGGACTATCACGTATTGCGTATTGCGCTCGTGCGCGAAGTCGCGTCGCGCGTTGTTGTATGCGTCGCGGCGGAGGAGTACCCGGGTGAGGATGACCCCCGACCTGCGCGAGGCAGGTGAGGCGCGATTTTTCAGACGATCTTTCCCCCCGTGATGTGTACACACGCGCCAAGATATCCGCAAGCACACACAGCATACGGAGGACGAGGGAAGGTGAGGCTGGAGGCAACGTTTGCCGATTGGTCGGTGCCGTCCTCTTCGCAGCCAGTGACGAGAATGGAGGCCATCCGGACCCACTCCCACCGCGCCTAGTTTATTCTTATACCTTACCTTTCCATTCCTTTCCTTTCCATAATCCTTACCGTCTCAGTAAGCGCGATCCCCACCCCGTCCCGTCGTCGCCACCGCCGCCGCCGCCCCCGCCGTAACGACCACCCTGGCTGCCGACGTCAGCGAGGATCTGTTCCGCGATCGGCGAGGATCGGCGACCTCGGCCACGTTCGCGGTTAATACATCGCGGATCTCGCGAATAATGATCTGCCGTCGAAATTTCCATCGGTCGGAAAAATCGACGTGAAAGCTTAAGCTGCCTTGAAGGGATAGGAGACTATAGAGTCGCAAATACTAGTAGGGTAAACCCGGTATATACGCCGCGTCAGGAAATACGCCGCAGAAAAAATAGAAGGAGTGGGGATAAGTTTCCGTCAATTACTTTGTTACATGCCTCTATGGTATATTAGTAGTATGTTACGATTTCAGTTCTTTACTGTTAATATTAATGAAATTATTGCGAGTTAAATCGATTTTTTACTGTAATAAGTAGTGCCATCATAATTTATAATCTACATAAAATGATTATTATAGAGCGTGTAAAAGACTTAGTGGTTATTTTGCAATACATATGTGTAGAGGAATAGTAAAGCATGTTGTATAGCAAAATACAAGTGCTTTGCTTCTGTATTGTTTGTTTAATTAGTTGTCATGTATATCCCATCTATTTGGGATATACGGCATTTTTAGCGAGCGGGATGCTGTGCCGCAGCACAGACGCTCTATTTAAGAAGTTTTTGTTAATTCTAACATCATACATTGCATTAATGCATAAATGTTGATAAATCTTAAACGTTTAAAGATTATTTTCAAAGATTTGAAGCTATTTAAAAAAATTGTATTAAGTTCTATTTGTATTCCAATTTTCATTCGAAACAATAAAAATTGTCATATATTAATAAACAATGCAAGTTACGTCGTCATTTTACATCTTATTTATAGATTATTTGTGATTTTCTTATGAATTATATACGAGTGGCCATATTATCCCCCCCCCCCCCTATGGGATAAATGGCAAAAATGCAGGGGTTTGAAAAAGTTACTTTTCAATATGGAAAATAAATTATTTTGGATTTCTAATATTTTTTTTACAGTAGTAGATGATACAAAGTTTTTATTTATATAATTAATTTGCTTTAAACATAGTAAATAATAATAAATTAAGTTTTCGATAGGTGCGGCGTATATACCCTATATTATACCGATCGCCTAATAGGTGATCTGAAACGCCCGTCGCGAATTCAACGCGAATCGCGTGTATTGTGCGTAATAACGTTGCGGAGCGTAACGTTCGCGAGGGCGTGAGGAACCGATTACGGACTGGTAAACGATCGGCGATCATCGATCATCTCGTGCGCACGCGGAAGTCTCGCGCGCGTCTTATATATACCCGCGCTTTGTTTAACGAACACCCGTAACGCAATTACTCCCGTACGTATAGAATATTCCATTCGCCGCGTTTCGTCGCCGTTCTCATCCACCTGCCGTTCGACGTTTTCGATATTAGCGCGTCGCAGCGGTCACACGACGCCTATCCGAGAGAGCGACCACGCGCGCCGCCGCGAGCGGATACTGAAAATTTCCGCCGGGCGTCATGTGTGGTCCGCGGCAGAAACAGATTGGAGTGATCAATCTGCGGCGCCGATCCGAGCACCTATCTCTCCC
>NW_017277125.1:1406444-1474431 GCF_001594065.2 Cyphomyrmex costatus | reverse complement strand
CCCCCCCCCCCCCCCCCTTCACGCGGTTTTATCCTTCGCCGTCGTGCCACCTTCCCCCTCGCTCTTCTTCCCACCTCCGCGGACCCGCGTCGTTTCCTCTTCTTATTCTTCACCTTAATACCTCCTCCCGCCGTGGATCTCCCCTCGCCGCCCGGCGAGTATCTCTCTTCGCGGAGAGGAGCCAATCTCGAACTACGCGCGTTTTCTTACGACGCGTTACGATGTCGTAATGCCTGAGCGTAGGGAGTAATATCTCTATTAATAATGTAATTGCCGGGCGCCCGCAGGATCGTGTGCATGCCCGGTACGACCATTAGGCACGGGAAGAGTACGCCGCGCTTGCTCGACAGTACATACCCCCTTCTCGCCGTAGATTTCACCTGGCGAACGTTTACCGCGCGCGGCCACGTCGATCGTCGTAACCGCCGATCCTCTCGCGTTATACGTATATACGTCGGGTCACTCCTGTCTCGTGCGCGGCCCCGCACGACTATGAATATTTTATGCCCGTTTATTCAAATGCTCCTGCCACACCGAATCCTTATTACCCTTATATTTCTTTGACATACGCTCGTATAACGAATCGGTCTCTAGCCGATTCTTTAGTGAGAATTGGGAGAGTAGGATACATTTTTTTACGTGGTCGAGCGAGAATTGAATTGGTGGTTTCCGCAATTATATACTTTATTCGAATTTCTCCTCTCTACTTATTTTCTATTTTTAATAGATCTATCTTAACCCTCTGAAACTGACGTGATAGTCTATATTTCTTCATTAAAATTAACTTAGTATTCATTTTTTTAAATTCAAAAATGTCATTTAGGTTTTCTTGAAATTAATTAATAGATACCTTTTAATCTTGTTTATTGTATGCCAATAGAGACATACCGATTGATTGAAATAAATAAGAGTAAATAGGTACACAATTTGGTGAGTACATATTAAATAGGTTTAG
Source organism: Cyphomyrmex costatus (assembly GCF_001594065.2). Classification (NCBI taxonomy): domain Eukaryota; kingdom Metazoa; phylum Arthropoda; class Insecta; order Hymenoptera; family Formicidae; genus Cyphomyrmex; species Cyphomyrmex costatus. The sequence goes on along the minus strand of NW_017277125.1, from coordinate 1,473,476 downwards.
TAATAATTATATATTACAGATTTTGGCTTTCAGCTCTGAAAGGTTGACCTATATATCTACATATGTATAAACGAAATGTTTTTCTACACGACATAATATCAGAATACAGAGTAATATATTTTCAGGGTATTTTTCAGAATAAAATAAGGGATATATGTCAGTGTCCTTTACGACCGTTTGAACGCCCTCGGTGCGTTACTTTCCGCCTGCCGTTCGTTAATTGAAAGTCGGTTTTTAGCGAGTCGCACGCAACAGCAAATAAATATAACCGTCCTTCTTGCGCGGCTCGTGCGTCCATTCGAAATGATAATAATTGCATTTGCACGATAATGGATGAGACCGCGACGGCGTGCGTTTTTCGCTGGTGGGAAAAAACGCCTCAGTCGCATTCGCAAGTATGCGAGTTGAGCGTGGCGTGGCCGCGGCGAAGAATGCGAGACGCTCGTAGAGAAGCGATCGTCCTCGGAGGAATTTATGTCCGTTTCTTCGAGGACCTATGGCGCCGGTGGGAGGCTGGGCCATTGAAAATAACATTATAACTCGCACGGTGGTAATAACGATAACAAACGTGAAACGCGGTATTGCGAGCGGGCCCGCGGTTTTCAGTGCACTCGCGCTTTTCCACGAACGGTCGGTGCTCAGCTTGGCGCATTCCCGTTTCGTCTTAATCGAGATATAATTGTGTTCATTCGCCGAACGCAGTTTATGGAGCTCTTTGTAGAGCCCCATAGTTACCGTGTCATTTAATAAAGCGAAGGGGAAGTGACTATCGACGTCCATTGAAGTTAATCTGCCGTTCGCAACAGTGCGTGCCTCAATGTATACAGAATAGGTTTTCTCTTAACGATTCGCCGATGGTATAGTATAGCGGGAATAGCTAACCGGCGAACTAAAACAGGTGGTTTATTAGCTTTCGCACCGTGACAAGGAGAATCGTATTAACAAAGATAAAAATATTGATAAAAATATCGAGATGAGTCAATTAAGCATCGATTAATAATTGATGCTTTCTCTAAACAATTCATTATAATTACCAATATAACTTTCAATCAAATCGTGCGATAATTTATAGTTAATTCTTGTAAGTTTATAATGTCTGATTTTTTTTTACTATATCTAGTTGTCATTAATGACATGTATTGATTACATCCAACGAAATATCTAAAATTGGTCAATATCGGATCGTATCAAGCTAATATACGATTTAGGGCCTCCTTCACTGTTTAAATTAATCGACGACTAAATCACAGAAATGCCAACAACAGTTTAATGAATTAGAACGTCTCCTCTCTCTTCCTTTTCTGAGACAAACTGTATGTTATAGTTCTCACGCTGGTAATCGTAATAATTGAGCTAACCATCGATTAGTGTTAATCGGAGTTGACAAAAGAGGCTCTTACTGAAGACAAATTCTTCAACAATCAATTGTTCAATTATATCTATTGATCATCTAGAACCCGCTTTAATCAAAATTCCAACTGGAAACAACTCGGAGCAATTTATTATCTTGTAAATTAAATAATGAGACGCATATTAATTAGTGTAAAGAGCAAATTTATCAAAGTTAAGGTAACGTTGTCTCAAGTCTGTTATAATGTTAAGAGAAACGTTGCGGAAGACGACGACGATGACGACGACGACGACGGTGGCCGCGTGCGTGAACGCAACCCACTCGCCCATTAGAAGGGTATTTCACGGCACGTCACGTTTTATGCCAGCCACGTGACTCCCCGTGACACTGCCGAGCCGAGCCGGTGCCAGGTCGAAGGTTACACGCGATTCGCCTCGAACCGCCTGGTCCGACCGTCCGTCCGTCCGTCAGTCGGTTTACCATCCCGATCGACTTCATTTCGCGAGCATATGCTACTAAACGACCAGTCGGCGGTGCCTTTTGAGACTTTCCCGCCGGGAGAGCGCAAATATACATTCGGCGGTGGAATCACGCCGCAGACTATAAAATTGTGTCTGACGTACAGTAAACGCTAAAGCCTTTACACTTAAGCGGCCCCTAGACGATCAATATTATTACATAATTTGATATTGCAAAATATTATTGAGTTTCGATGTACCTCCAGATCGTTTGTTTGAATTTTTTAAAAGAGTTATCTATGTATTATTACACAAAATAATTGTACAATAATATTGAGTATTTAAGGATCGCTTTGAGGAATTATCACACATATTGCGGAAGAAACAAAAATAATTCCTTATCATTTCAAAATAATTATATTCGAAGTAGAGAAACCGTAACCAAAGACAGCAAGTGTAACACGCCGGGATCATAACATTCATAACTATGAATTAAGTTCCGTCCGATCAGGGTCCACCGATCTCTCTTTTTGGAGAAACGACTCGCCGACACCTGAGATTATTCCGACTCTCGCGTAATGAGCGTGACGAATTTGAGCGTGTCGAATCTCGCGACGTGGCGAGTCGGCACCGAGCTCGTCCACCGAGCGCTCGAGGCCTGATATCGTACATAGTGTAAAGAATATAGTGCTTACTCAGCCGGACGGCCCAGTGAACGCCACAGTTTTATATCCCGTTGTGATTTACGTCAGAGAGACCAGCACGGACGTGATGCGCGAGGCCTTTAGAACGATATATTCTAATTTGGTTAAAGAAGTTTAGTAAAGCGGTAGTAGTAACGCGAAAGGAGATAGCGAGGAGACCGGGGAACTGTGGCGCAGCAGGGGTGCGTGCCGGCCTTTTAACGACTCATTTGCGTCTCCCGGGCAATTTTACGAGCCGCCTGATCGATTATTTTATTTTATTTTATTTTATTTTCGACTCCCTCTCACGCGCAACCGCGCGTTCTCAATCCTCTAACCCCCATCTTCCCCTTTACTCCGTTGTCGCTTGTCAGGTTGGAGGGGGTCCCTCGCGTGGGGGATGATACAGGTATCTGGTTTTATCGGCGCGCGTATCGCGTTTCTTGCGCGATACCTCAAGATCTCAGGATCTACGGGCGCCCCGATCGGATTACGGGAAACGGTCTCGCCGCGGGAGCAGTCGGAAAATAAGAGCGGGTGATCCAGAGGACTCAGGAGACTGCTGAGCAGAGAAGGGCGTCCAGTCTTTAAAGTCTTCACGTCTCCAACTGGATATTATTTAACGTGGTGATTTACTGTTGCTCCAAAGAGATTCCAACACTGTGAACTCTCAAAGAATCGTCAGTATTGCCAATATCAATAAAGTTGCAAGGTTATTTAGTTTTGAATTTTAGTGCCTGAGATCCTTATTTACTCAAAATAACTAAAGACCTAATAAGAATCTCCCAATTTTGATAACATGACTGTTAATATTACCATAGTCGTACTGCTTTGCTGAAAAATGACGTCGTCGATTTTAATAATAATTATTTCGTGATTTTTATTTAAGGGTCTGTAGAAACAATATATTTTGCTTTATTTTGTTTAGCATTAAAAAGAACAGACAATCGATCGTATAAAAATTACAAAAACATGAAAGATTTAATCTTCTATCAAATATTAATGAATTCTAGAGTGTGGCAGATGTAATTCTTCTTTTCTTTTTTCAGAAGATTAATTTCATATTAAAATAGATTGTATGTGTATATATTTCTATCCAATTCGAATATGATATTCTGTCCATTTGTTGCGTCAAATGACACCTTAACTTTACGTTGGCATTGTCGTTTCTATTTTCCTCCATTCGCACTCGTTTGACAATTTTACAATTCCGCGCGGGAGTGGTACAGGTTTACAATACGTTGTATTTATGATACATTTCAAGCTTTATGACCGACAAGCAGCGCATCTCGCAAATGGTTTCTTCCGCATCCGACACACTCTCTCGTTCTCGTCGAACTTTACTTTGCGCTAGTCATCGCTCATGGAAATTGGCGTGTCTCGGTCTATAATAAAATATTATACCACGATGCAAATATAAGACCAAAGACATTTATAGGAATATTCGTTTCTCTTTATATAAATAAATTGATATCATAAACTCATGATGACACTGACGCAAAAATAACAAAATTTTATTGACGTAAAACGGACAAAAATTTATCATTTTTAATCAGAATCAATAGCCATTTATTTTTTATTTTACTAAATCAGTGTCACTAAATTCAAACATAACATTCGTTGCACACGAAGAAAAGTGTTTCTAAAATTGTGGTGAAAAATAAATAATTTCAGTTAAATCTAGTAAATTTCTGATTAAATTTACTAGAATTTTAATTATAATCAACTTATATATTGAAGAGTATTCAGAAAATTAAAATGGTTATCATTTACTTTTATATTACACAATCTACTCGAAGACAATGTATTCAAGATTATCTAGTATTTCCTCTTATTAGCATCATTACAACTTTATGACTGAACATTTATGTTACGTTTATATAACGCAACAAATAAATAATTCTGATCACATATTAATCAGAATTCTGGTTAACTTAACTGAAATTATAATAGATTCAACGAGAAAAATCTGATTTGTCAATTTTCAATTAGAATTCCAATTAATACAATCAGACTCTTTTCCCAATGTATATTTTCACATTGCAAATATACAATCGAAGTAAGAGAGAAAAAAGATATATCGCAGCGCGAATTAAAGAGAGCACGTTTTATCGTCCCAGTGTATCAATGCTGTTTAATTTAATTATTAGCGATCGGGCAGTGCTATCGACTTCACTGGAGATTAATGTAATGACGACTCACATGGACGAGCGATTCATCATCGCAGTCGCGGTCGTATGGCCCCGGCGCGGGATTTTTGTTTCCAATGCCACGAGTCATCTCGCGAGCCGTCGAAGATTATGCACGCGATGGCAACCACGAATGAGGTGTGCAGCTCGTAAGGATACTTGCTCCGCACGCGCTTTGTCCAGAAACCCGCGAGTATTACTCGCGAGCGTCCATTGGCGCGGACGCCTTGCTCTCGCGTGCGTTATTACATAGTTAGCTCTATCCACGGCGCGAACCATAAATCACGAGGTACGATCCTCGGCGCTAACGGTGCTTCGAAAAATTGCGCGGACGTGCGCGCGACCGGTTGCGCGACCCACGAAAAATCGTTACTTCGAACTCATCAGCAATCTCGCCCGGTATAACACGTGAGAACGGTGACTCTAATTGCGCAAATTACGTGCCTTTGTGCGACCGCCACGGATTATTAATATTCCCGTAATTATGTATTGCGTCTACAGACGATCGAGTACTCTCGCCGCGAAGGACGCATCCATTAACCGAAAATACTGAGAAACCAGCGGCTCTTGTGTCAGAGAAAACGTATATTTCGCACGCGATGGAGTAAATAACAAAGGCGAGTGAATAACACGGATGGAAAGAATTATTTTGCTGCTCTATATCTAAAAATGTAGCTATAGCTATAGATTTGAAAATAAATTACTTTTCGATTTAATTTTTTATAATAGATACTTGGACAAAACCGTCTTTTCTGTGTGCTGACTTTTCAAATTAAATCGCACTCTCTCTCTCTCTCTCTTCTCGGGAAGGAGTTACCGTGAAAAAAAAATGAGAAGCAAGTTTACGCCACTGTCGGTGCGCGCTAGTTGTATGCAAATAGGACGGGATAAAAATTGATCAACGTCAGCCACCCGATGAATCTCCGAAGCCAATCAGCGTGTCTCATTAACCCCCGCCCCCGTCGAACAGTGCCCGTCAGTTTGGAGGCGAGGCGTCCTGCTGCTACGGGTACGAGTGAGCGGAGCGCCGTCCGCGCGGCGTGTCGCAGAGCGTGAGAATCACTGCATCCCAATTGATCCTAGGGTCAATGAAGCTGTTGAATGATGACCACTGACAGGTGCATTCACAGGATTGCGCATAATACCGCGCAAGAGTTGCCTACGAGTTTTCAGCCGTGCCTGTCCGTTCCCTCCACGTTCGCCTTCTCTCTTCTCTATTACCCTCTCCTTCCGCCTGCTTCTTCTTCCCCTCTTCCCAACGCACCCTCTCTCCTCCATCCCTCGCCTCCGGGGTACCACGACGTGGAGAAAACGAGCGGGCGCGCATATGTACGCCCGCATTATCCGTACAGCCGCGCCGCGATCGCTAATTGTCCATAGAAATCGAAACTGCGTTCCTGCGAGTCACGCTTGCGGCTTGCCCGTCCTCTCTGTCCTGCCCGTCCGACTCCACCTTTTGTTCGTAGCGCGAACGCGCGATTCTCAACCCTTCCATCCGCGTCATTCCGAATTGGCGCGCGGCGAAGGTTCCGCTCGATCGACAAATCGCACGTCTGTCTCTATCGCGTCGGGCACTCTCGTAATTGATTTATCAGCGCGCCTTGGTACGCGCTCGCTGCCCCTTTATATTCCAGCCGTTAAAGGCGCTAAACTTAACGAGCACAGCCACCCCTCGCACACGGTACGCCGCGCCGCGCCGACGTGGCATGCGAACGCGGTGCAAACGTGCAAACGTGCGCGCGCTTAAAGCTTAAGTGGTACAAAGCTGTCCGCGATTGACGCTACGTTCGCACCCGCCGGGCGTTCGCGCACCGGTAAATGCAGCCGATTCATCATGGAATCATTCGCGTCGGGGGAATTCATTTATATTAATGAATGACTTATTAATCACGGCCCGGCACGACGAGAGCCGGCTGTGTGCGGCGCGATGCGGCCGCGCGGGTCGGCCATAGCCTCCGCGGAATATCAATTATTGTTCTCGCGCACGGATGTTCGAACGATTCCGAAGGTTCAAATCATCGACAATTCCGATCCAATCTCTGCGGCATATATCTGCAATATGAGCAAAAAAAAATCGCAATCGGTATAATAAAATGACGTAAATAATGTCGTGTAATAAGTGTTAAAAATTAGGCATGTGAAATTGATTTATACTTTGGACTGTCTCGCAAATTTGATTTGACAGCTTCCTCTCCTCGAGTCCCGTTGCAACAATATTCGTGACGCCGAGATATGATACCGCGAAGCGACGTGGGCATCGCTCAAGACGAAGTAGAGATAACAAGAATTCTTTTTCAAGCCGTATTATATATCAGGTATAAGGATCTTCGCAGGATTTAACTACATGACCCTGCCACGGACTTAGAGACGCAAAATGCGTCTGTCTGTCTATCGACGGCTTCGACATCGGTTCATCGAGGTTGATTAACTCCCGATACAGCGTGAGAAATCGACTCAAGACCAGATGCTCGCCGTAATGTGATACGTGTACACACGCCAGGTTGTGCGCGCTTTTCCACTTCCGAGACGTGCAGCGCAAACCCCGCGGGACGTAAACTCGCGCGCGGAAACGTTACCGGGGCGGTCGTAAATTGGCCGGCTCGTATATAAATTTCGGCGCGTCAATAAATGTCGGCTAAATGTCGCCTGGTAATAGCCGTCACCCTAACGCTCGATCGATCGAGCTTCCAAGGACTGGCGATTTATGATACCATAATACGCTTGCGTGGGACAGCCGGGGATATACGGACGAATCCTTCTTCCTTGAGAGATAAAAGGACGATCGCGTATACTCTCTGCGCGGGCTTACTGTGCGAGCGCGCAGCTGTCGGTGCGTTGATGACGAGAGAGCGAGAAAGATGTTTTCGATCGCACAGCCGCGTCGCGGTGGTCGAATTGTAATGGACCGCAATTATCCGTACGTCCATTCACGTTGCCTCGGTCTAAAGAGACCTCATTATGCGCACCGCTTCTGGCAGCAGAGCGAGAAAAGGGTTGCCATGAATTACTACTTGGCGCGCAAGGGGTTGACCGCTTTATACAACCGGGAGCTGATTAACGGTGCCCCGGGACACTAACGATCTCGCGTTACCGAGATATAAATGATGATATTAACAATCTTATAAACCGCATCGTGGGAGTCGGTCGAAGGTGAAACGCCGTTACTGGCTGGAGTAATTAAGATCTTAATTAGGTATTCATTCGCGTACGTGAGCGCGGCTCAATCTTCTATTCCCTTGGTCGGCCGGCCTGTCCGTTTGCCTTAAACACATCGACGTCGATGACACGCTAAAAGTTTCATAAATCTATGATCATCTCGACGCGGGGTAAATTGCGTTTGCATCGTGCACGTAAATTTCTTTATAGTAATTCAATTATTCACTCGCTCGGGAGTGTAATTTCACCGAGAATCTCGTGTCTTTTTTTTTTCACTGTTCTCAATTTGATGCCAGGCATACTTGACTCGGAGTATTATTTCGAAGGCGTCAAAGTATCATTAGCGTTTTGACGATTTGTGTACATTGCGTTGACTGCATTAACCTTTCTGCGAATTTATTGAATCCGCACCGTGTGGTGCTTCATGCGGAGATAGGAGTGCGATTTTTATTTCTTCGTTTGTGGAAATGCGTGAGGAATCTCAACGATTCGATTGTCCAGCTAACAATGTGAGACGGGTGCCGAGCGCCATAATTCCGTACAGCGGGCGCCGAAACGTCGGGGTAATTAAAATATTTAGACGGGCGCGAGAGGATAGCACGAGTACGTGAAAGTCCGTGAGACTGCTCGTAGTTGGCCGGACAATAAAGTACGAGTCGGAATGCCACTCGATCGTATCACCGCGACTTTTATGCTTCCTTATGTCGACCACCACGGTGGCCGCGTGGAACGTCATGGCGCTCGATGTCTCGTAAACAAGCCAATCCGAGTCCGGGAATCGGCTTTATTCGTGCGGGATAGAGACACTTTAGAGGTAATGCGATACCCGGGGGCTCGGAACAAAATCGAGATCAATGTCTCTCAGGAGCTCGAATAGCATGGGGTCCTATAGTCGCGTAAACGAGGAAGCGGGATGAAACAAAATCTACACACAGCTGATATAAATATTACAAATTCAAGGGAATCGTGTTTTTTAGTGATTGCATTCAGGCTAAGAAAAAATGATAAAGTTTCGAAAAACGAAAGGCAATTTTGAAAACTAGAGTGAGAAGTATTATTTACATTTTATATAAGCAATTGAAAGATGTTTTATTAAAAGAATACAACGGAAGAATGTATATTAAATGTATATACATGTGTATATACACACACACATACATAAATACACAATACAGCAGATAGATAGAATACAATATGTACATACACCGAAAAAATTGTATTCTTAACTTAAGAATATCCCACTTACGTATAGTATGTTTTCCTCTAAAATAAGCGCTGAGATGATCCTCTTAATTTAAGAGGATAATCATCTAAAAATTAGTATATTCTTAAAATGAGAATATAGGGTGTCCCATTTTAAACGATAACCTCAAATATCTCCTGAACGATACAAACACGTGCAAACACGTGCCTACGTGAAAATTTCGTCCGCGTGGACGCCACCGTGAATATCCAGACTGAGCGTGAAAACAAATGCATGTGAACATCATCGAAAACCGCGTGAAACGCGCGTGATAGCAACGATCCCATTCGCAAATAAAAAATATATTCCTAATTTAAGAGGAAATATTCTTATATCTGTTAAGAGGAAATATTAAGTACATCTTTCAAGAATACAATTTTTTCGGTGTACGTAAATAATATTTATATAATATATTGTTGATTTTGAATGGCTGTCTAATTCGGAGATAGCCGCTTTCCTCCGTCTATAAAAATCTTCTTGCTCGTAATAAGCGCTACCTGTATTTCTGTATACGATAACTTGCCGAACACGTCACGTATAATAGCGATAGCGAATGGCCGCGGAGAACATGAGGAAAGTGACATACGTGCTGCCGGAGGCGTGGCCGCGTGTGTGAATTTGATGTTTGAGTTCCTCGTACGAGGAGCACCTGGTCGTTACCTCCGTCCGTCTCATCGGCCACGCTTGACTGACAGCTCCAAAGGATAAAACGTACATAAACACAGATACGGCGCGACTCGCGCAACCTTGCGTAGCGTGCAATTCATCTCCTCCACGCGAATAATCACTAGCGCGCCGATGAAATTCAATTTCCGTCACTTCCGTGGAAGACGCGTATTCTGAATCGCGTTCATTAGGCACGTCGTTCCCAACCCCTTGTCCGTCGCGTGACGGGGCAGAAGATAAGGAGGAGGTAGGGGTGCGATGCTGCCTGATGTTAATAAAAGGATACATTGACGCTCGCGCGCTATCAGATCGCTGGGAAAAGGGCACGCATTGCTTCTCGGAACGCGCCGTGTCTCTTTAACGCTTCGGACAGATGGGAGAAGATAAAAGAGAGAATGATGTTACCCTAATTATCAAAGTTAGGAGTCTACTTAATAACACAGTATAGCATAACTAACTCACTCTTTCTTTTCACTCGAGTGTATATTGTTAGTTTTATTATAATAAGAAAAGAAATATATTAGGAACAGGAAATATTAGAAATAAAGATTAAACATAACAATAGATACAAATAAGATGTAAGACGTAATTTTTTATTTCTAATATTAATATATTTATATATAGATACTCTTATCTCTAATATAATATTTCTTCTATTGAATATAGGACTGTACTTATTACGATATTTGATTTTGTAAATTAATTATAATACGTAAAATCTTATCAATAGTCTCTTTCCTAATGTTAAAATTATACTAAAATTCTAAAAATAAAATAGAAATGGAGATTTCTTTGAAACTTTCCAACTAAAAATCCATCATCTTCTCGGAAGTCTTAAGTAATATTTATCTGGAAGATATGTTATCGCCTCATCCTTGTAAACCGATGTATTCATATAAATGCGTTGAAAAGAAAGGCGTCAAAGTTTATTCGCATTCCACGTCGGCGTAATTTCAACGACCCTCGTCACTCGTCGAGGTGCAGGAAAACGAGAAAGACAGCGGAAGAAGGGGGAGGGGATGCGTTAGGGAGGCTAGATGAGGCAAGCTCTGCTGTGATTCGCGAGTAGCGATTATCGGGGTAACGCGCAGAGTCGTTAATTATCGTCGGCTCTCGCTCCTCTCCGTGGCCGTCGCGCGAGGCTTCGCTTTTAATTGCGCCACGACCCATTTCACCGACAGGTGTTTAGAGCCGTAATGGGCAATCGAGCCAATGGAGTCAGACTTACGAGCTGCGAGAAGTGCGCGATAACGCCCTGAACAGGCCGGTCGGAAGAATGCGAGAGCGCGCGCGAGCCCTGCGAACGGACTCCTCGAACGCAAGAACCTGTAATGAGATATAACTGTTTCGCCGTCGTGAAATCTGTTATTGTTTATTAAGAATTGCTTTTTGCGAGTGCTACGTGCGCGAGCACGTACCGGCCGCTGGTTAATGGAGAAAGAGAATTGAACGTCATTGCGGCTTGGTTATTCGTAGACTTGGCGATTAAGACCTGCGTAGAGCGTTCCCATGTTTGAAACTTCCGTCGTATTCAAGCGGCATCGCTTCCCGTTTCATATAGCGTGTAGTTAAATACGTTTTATACAATCGTACAAAAATATTTCAAGCTTCATTTAATGTACCAAAATAGTAAAACTTAAAAAGAATTTTAAAATAATTTAGGTAATTGCAAGTAAAAGTATAAATCATTTAATATAGAAAATGTTTAATATAGACTCTTCTTAGAGTTATCTTCAGCTTATAATTAGTGATTTAATTTAATTAAATGCAATAAATGCATTACACAAAACATGTACCTCATCACATCCTAATACTTGTAATGCAAAAGATGAGAAATGAAATTTCTGTTTTTTTATAGAATCACTTAATCTTTTACCACAAATACAAAAATTTTTACACAAAATCTTTGTAGTATACAATTTAGTCGACTTATGCTATTCTAAAGATTCATCAGACACTCGATGCAGCTTCTGATTTAAATGTTGTACGTACAGTGAATAGCAATCAACTTGTTTCCAAAATAGATTCTTTTGCCGTTTCGATGGGGATCGATGTACGAGCGAATTGATCTGAGCATCGGGGTCGCGCGTGGGTGTGCGATCTTTTGAGCGAAGCCGCGTCGAAGATTATCTCCATTATCTTGCTCTATCGCGCACGATCCTAAGATCTCACCCCGAGATACGATCGCGAGCACAAGCGATTGAGCATCTTTGCTCGCGCGCGGCGGAGAGGAGGGCACGGTCCAACCATTCCATTACGATCTTACAGGTCGTGCTATACTCTCCTCTCTGTGCCTTCTCCTCATAAACAGTACTACTCTCCGCATCGCGATCCTCGTGAATTGTGCTCGACGATCGAGCGTCTGAGTATACAGCAACGGGTCATTTGGACTCGATGCGAAATTTTAGACAGTTGTATAATCTGTATGATTGGTACTAGACATGAGATTCGAAATTTATAAGTAAAAAACCTTATTTTATCAGTCACCGTAAAACAAGAGTTTACTTGCATTCTGTATTTCAAATATAGGACACTTGAAAACTTGGGTGTAGTTTTCGTAGCTGTGCGTGTTGAAAGTGACAAATTTTTATATTTATCAATTTTTGTATGATAATCAAGCGATATTCAAATAATACAAAATTCGAATGAAATTTGACGTCTTGATTTTTAAACGTCTCCAAATCTCAATTGTACTCTCATGGTTTAATATTGATTTTATTTTTATTAATACGCAGCGAGTTTTGCTTTGAATTATTACTTTTGATTTTAAACAAAATTTATACGCTGAACGCGGAATCGTGGTTCGCAAATTTACATGATGTCATGGCTAGAGAGCGTGCTCTCGAATCGTCGGTGGAGGACTCAGTCGATTCGCCATCATGCATCAGTGTATCGGCGCGTCGTCGAGGTCCGCGATATCTGCCCAGCGATCTCCTGACGATTTGTCAGCGCTCGACTGGTCGTGTACCCGCCTTATCAAATATATATCGGACACCGTGTGTTTACTGCGGTGAGCTTTCGTATGCACGTGTGCACGTGTACGTGGCCGATCGGATTACCGGCGAGCGGTACACCGATGAATCGCCGATTTTTTCCCCTATGATCGATTCGAATCTTCGCTCATTTTTTAAACGTATGTCGCATCGACTTTAATCGGGATCGTAACGATCTCTTAGCCTTTATACAAAAAGTTAAACTGCTGGAAATTTCAACATGTTTAATTGCCCATTGACACAAGAATAAGTAGAATTAAGTAAATAACATTTTAGTAAGTGTGTTTATAAAACAAGAAAATTTATTTCATACTCTAAATTTCTTTTCGAAAAATGAGTATCGAATCGTTTAAGTTAGAGTGACTTTTCATTCATATGGAGTGAATTTTTTATATTGTAAATTTTTTACTTGTAATTAAAAAATGAATCTGATATCTCTGTGTCACTGTTACAATTGAAAACAACAGATGTATTTTTTAAAGTTTTTTAAAATTTCTGGTCTTATGCTAAATTGATGTTTCTTTCCAAATAAAAGAAACATTCACTATAGTCGGAGTTAAACATTCATCCTTATATAAAAAGTAATATCCTCCATTTTGAGTAGAAATATTTTTATACTATTAATTAATTTTCCCTCTTAAAGTGAGATTTCATTTTCATGTTAAAAAAAATTTTTAAAGTAAATTGTTAGAATAATCCATATAAATAGAATTTTTTATTTCTATCATTTTATAATAATACTGCTTAGCAAAATAGATTCTTGCGTTCATGCATTACAGTAGGCATCATTAGATTCCAGGTTTTTTTTTTTGTAATTAAAACCAGTTATCCAAATAGAACATGCTATCTGAAATTTCAAGAACAAGGTGCAGCTTCGGTCACTCCTATATCTGTTAGGCAACCGGGCTTCTGATATTAGAACTGGTCGTACGTTTTACTATTTATGTAGTTAGTCGTTACGCGTTAGTCACATTACGGTCTGAAATAATTTCGAGACTACACGATAAACATTCTCGTGTCGACCGGTTCTCGTAATCTCGTCTGGTGCCCCGGATGTGGAGCTCTTCGATTATAAAAGATTCGAAACGACGGCTTCTCGGGGCCGCGGATGAAGTGGTATCCCTTGTAAGCCTAATTTTCTTCGGAAGGCAGCTCATTTGAAATTCAATACGGAAAAAAGGTCAGACCAATATTTTTCAAGAAGATACGGACCCGTTTCTGTTAGTTCGATTGCATTACAGCTCGTTCGAGAAATTTCAAAACTCGTAGCTGAAAGTGCGTGTTCTCTCTCTCTCTCTCTCGATATGCCTATTCTAACTGCGTTTTAAATCGTTCTATTTTCGCTCCCAGCTCGAAGCGCAGTCGAAATCGGATTATGTCGCGTGTCACACGAAGCATCTTTGTAATTCTATTTTAAAAAGTCAGAAGGTATCTTTGATTATCCAATCATGACCAATCGACGAAATACGAAAAGAAGATTTTCGCTCTCACGCCGAGTATATATGAACAACTATACTGTCTTGAGCATACATAAGGTTAACGTTCAATTTTCAAAATAGTATTACAAAAAGACTTAGATATATATTATATCTAGAGACACACACACACACACACACACACAAATTTTTAGATACATATGGTATCTAAAAGGTACAAAAGGTGGTTTTTAAAATTGTAAAATATATAATATACGAAGACAAAAATAATATTCAATCATGTTAAAAATATGTTCTTTATGTCGATGTTAGATATATACATATATAGTCAATAATTTTTTATCAAGTTAAAAACAATTTTTCTAGGAAACTTAATTTTTTAATTACGTGCAATTTTAAAGGAGCGATTTAATCGTTATCAAAATAACTTCAAGTAAGATCCATCGGAAAGTCTACTTCATAAAAGACGTAGGTTGCAGTAAAATACAAATTAGATAATAAGAGACATGAATCGATCTCATACAGAGAGTTATATTGACATCTTTTCCACGTAACGTCGCGGTTCCCAGATAACGAATTCTCAGATTAAAAGCTTGGCGCGTCTAATGTCTCGATAAAACGAAAGAGTGCAACGGTACGGCAGAGTGCCGCCTTTTAAATACTGGTAATAGCGCTTAATACATCGCCGGCAGATAACAATCACTGGAGAAACGCGGCGATACGCGCCTTCGGAGTTTTACCCGGCCTTATCTCGCTAGGGCCCCATACAAACGATCGCGAGGGGAATCGGCCGTAGAAGAGCTCTTTCCCTTAGCTCGTCTTCGACTTACCTCCCATTCCTTGCCCTTCTTCTCCCTGGACAGATCCGTCTCGCGTGCGAGTCGCGAGATCGATTTCTTAGATGCGTCCCGGCGACGCGCCGAAAGGAAGTTCGTGAGATACACAGCCGAGACGCGATCGAGCCTTGATCTCGGAGCCAAAGGGAGTGGGAGGGAGAAGTATTGCCTGATATTTCACGGCATATAAATTGCGACTCGGCTCTCATCTCCGTCCGCGTGATTTCCTTCTTAGCAGAATATCGGAAATCGATCTTGACCTTTTCAGATTTATTGCCCGAGTCTCACGGGGCTATGTGAAGTTGGCCCCCCCACTATTGCAAATCTAAAAATGACCATGACCATTCGTTTGGTGGTCGTTTGGTGGTCGTTTGGTGGTGTTTGGTAGTCCATTCCGGACGTTTGGTAGTCAAAGATATAATGACAACATGAGAGCAATCGTAAGTCTCACTATCGGTCATTCGGCGCGAGACGCACACGCGCGTCGTCGGAGAGGAAAGCGCGCAGTTAGTTACACATTTCCGTTGCAGCGGAAAGGAGTGACGCACGTTGCGTGTGAAGAACGATGATGATAACGGCGACGTCGTGTCACCCGCGAAAAACGATAACGCCGCGGCACAATGGACTCCAAGCCGCGGTAAATTATCGCGTACGTTCCGCGTTAGTGCCGGCCGCGTTCGAGGAATCGCTCGTCGCAGCCCGTAATTTTCGATGTAATAAAGAAACGCATATATGGAGATTCCATTACCAGGCTCAGCTGTTTCAGGGTCGCGGTGCATTAAACAAATTTATACGGCACCTGACTGTCATAAAAGACACACGCGGCATGCCGAGGTGCGCGTCATCGCAACCGTGCTTTCGCCGGCGTTAAACGCGCGCAACAGGCGGGATCGTCTTCATAATCTCGCGTCGTCGATCGGCGGAAAAGAGGTGAAAAATAAACGGAGGGAGGGGGACGGGGGAGAGGGGGAGTTCGATCGCGCAAATGAGCGACGTTGAAGATCAATGCGACGGCAAGGCCCCGTCCTTATCCACGACGATGAGGGGTCATCGCGGAGACGCGAGAGAGTGCGAGCAGGTCACAGGGAGGTCAAGAGGCTGCCGGCACGCGGGGTTGACGGATAAACATAATGATTTAATGACCATTTCGTACGCGAACGACACGAAATTCTATGATCGCGGTGCCTAATGACACAGCACTTGCCACGAGGCTGCAATTATTTTGCGGCACGTTGGATACACGAGTGACGTCATCACCGGTGTCTTCTCACGCCCTATGACCGACCGACCGCGATGAGGAGAATACACTCCGCTTAGGAGCTCGTCCGTTAACACCTGTGTAGATCGAGCTTCTCTGCAATTTAAAAAATATAGGCGTGGATTAACGCCACGTGTTGATGTTGATATAAATACCATAAGTGTGGAGATAGATTTAATACTATGTGGTTTAAAATTCACGATGTGTGTGTTAAATTTTCATTCCACGTTGGTGTTTATATCAACACGGCGAGAATTATAGTTAACAGCTATGATGTTAAATCCACACCTATATTTTTTAGAATATATGTTTTAATTCAAGTTTCAGTAATACTATCGAGGTACATATAAATTATTCCCTGGATACAAAACACATTAAATTGATGATATGTAATTTATGACATTAAATACCCGGTTTATGATTGCGTTGTAAGTTCAACAATCGCGCGGTTGCAAGTTTATATATAGAACTCAAAAATAAATTTGCAAATTTGCATATAAACATTATCAAACACCAAGAACCGCTCCCTCTCCTTTGACTGAGATGAATAAGATACATCCTCTTATTTTATTCTATAAGATGGTCTAAGAGTTTCACTTATAATTGTTAACACAGACTTATTTAATTACACGAGTTATCGTGTTGTCGAATTACTTGTTCATGTGTTATTACACTTTATATTAATCTCAGGCATGCCAAAGTCGAGATAGTAAGGGTATACTGGCGTAACTTCCAGCGCAGAGGTTTTTTTTTATCAAACCGCGCTCGACTCTGGCAATTGCGAAACTCACTCGAGCGTCGCGACAATGCGTGGCATCTCAGACCGCTTCGATACGTTGGTTGCACGCTTTAGATAATCCTCGAAATGCGCCCGTGGCCGCGGTCGACTTGCGCGAGGTTACGCTCCAGTCTCGACCCCTTCCAAGAGCCGGGGAACGATCGCGATTCTTCTTGCGAAAGAGAATCTCAGTCGCGCCAGGAATCTCCGTTCCCGAATCACGTATCGAGATTCACTGAAGCTCGACCGGGCATTATCGCGCCCGCCGAAAGAACAGAACGTCTTTCGCATAGAAATTTTTACGACGTGGAGCAGACAACGCAATACCGTTAACAGATTAATCCCGATCGTAAATACAGCAACTTTTATTCGATTTCATTATACTATCCGCGAATGAAATGCACATCTTCCGAATCGAGCCGGCGGCGACTGTAATACCGATTCCTATCGTGTTATGCAATATTTAAGTAAAATATTAATTAACGCTCGGTGCTTAATACGATGCTTCGAAAAATCCCGCACATCGTATGCATTTGTATCATATCTATATAAATCAGATTTTACTGTGGAAGTGCCTCTATTATCCTTCAGGAGAATCTTTCCCGTTTTCTCTCTGTTGAGTAATAAAAATCCCCGATATCGAATGTGAGGAAATATGTTACAACCGTCAGAAGGCATCGTGGGGAAGATCATTATTATCGAAGTCGATCATTTTGCAGATAATAAATTGCGCCTCTGCTCAATAATCTCGATTTGTTTCGATCGTCGGAACGATTAGTCGCGGCGTCGCGTAGAAAAACATCGCAATGACGCAAGATTTCTAAATCGGACGCGGAACTGGAGATAAAATCACGGATTTATCGCGAGCGCAGCTCGGTAGAAGATAAATGCGCGATCACGAAGACTATGTCCACGCGATGCTGCTGGACGGTGATAAATAGTCGACGTTCTGGTAGAAGTCAGTAAACATAAAGCTTGATTTCAATATGAAAGAAGCAGCGATTTTAAAGCCGTTTAGAAATAAGATATGTCTGTGCAAACATATTTTAAAGACTGCCACATGATGTTTTAATCACGATTCTGCGATTGTTTCAAAATAATCGATGGCGTTCTCATAAAAATGTTAAAACAAGTTATTCTTTCAAAAATTCTGCAATATGATGAAATTAAAACTGCAGCGCTCATTACATAATTTTTACATGAAATCTTCTTGCTGCAATATTTAATAATGTAAACATCCATATTTTTTTTTTTTACAAAAACTATGCAAGAGACGATATATCGTAATGTTTCTTGACTCGAAAATCAATCATTCGAAAAGCTATCTCTACATCTTGTGATATATCCATTGATTTAAAGTAATCAGTTAGTATTATCGCTTAAATCTAAACAATTTAGATGACATTTACGTTTGGAAAGGAAATTTCACTAGTACGGTCGAGTTTCGACAATCTCTAACAGCTCTCGTAGATTTACGATTGATTGCGCGATAGACTGTCGTTCGCGCGCGTCGTAAAATAAAATACCGTATTTAGGAATACAAATTAGTAGAAACGAATATTTTGAAGTTGATATTGTAACTGTATAATTGACCTACAATAAAATGTAATTATGCGACCGGTAAATCTCACCATCGCGTGTCTTCACGCTCGTGGCATATTTACGGGCTCGATCTTTTTGATTCCAACAAAAACTCGCTTGGTCGAGCTCGCTTGGTAATGCTAGGAAATTTATCCTAGAAATCGACGAAGCTACGTTTAATCGACGCTCTTATAAACACCAGGGTCGTTGCCGTGGGCGTCACAAATTACGACATTCGCCTCATCTCCTTAATTCTTCCTCTCTTTATCTCTTGCCGAATGACCTTCTCGTTCAATCGCGAGTGCGATGTTGGAAAGAACACTCGTCCTCGCTGTACTCTAGGCCAGCGAAAATAAATTTTTTTTTACCTCTTCCTTTTTTTAAATGCTTAGTAGTTTGCCTCCCGTTGTCTTCGAGAGGAGGCAAAATGATTGGAAGAACAAGAGACGCTTGCCGCAGTGTGTACCTAAAAATTATACGTCTCATGTGTGACGATAATTATAACATTAATCATGTTCAACTCGCCCGTAACGTCTTCATTACGACGGATGGATTGACAGTCCCGCGGCATCTGTATGATGAGAAAGCTACGTAAAAATTACCGAGTAATGCCGGGGGAGAGCGGATAGATAATAACCGGAGCTTCGAACACACACACGTATGTAAAAGTCGATATTAACATTTCAGAATCGATATTGCTGCAAACAATCGTTTTTTAACTCCGATTAATCTTTAATTTAATTCAATCTATTTTTAGATCAGATATTAAAACTTTTTCAAGCTTTAAAAAATTCGCAATAAAGTATATTTGATTATTGCAACTTTATATCATAGATGTAATTATATTTTTTGTTTTTTTTTAAATTCTGAATAAAAGATTAGTAATCGAAGCAAAAAGCCATTTGGCACGATAGTAAGACAGCCATTAAAATTCGTCGATCGCGCTATTAAGAGACGCCGGGAGATGCCCTGCGTGTTCATGGGCATATATATAAGTATACTCCAATTCCAGTTTCACCGAATTATCATAATGATCTCCGAAGCGATAGTGAGATGGAGGTCGATTTCTAATTCCCTCTGCTCGCGGCCGTCTCCATAAATTCGGCGATTTACGTACGATTGCACGGATTTTTACGATCTGACCAGATTTCGGCGAACGCTTTTGGCTACTAGCGGGGAACCTTGAGAAATGCTAGAAGCACACTCATCACGATCGCGATTCGTTCGAATTTCACTAATCATGAAAGAAGAATTTAAGTGACACGCAAATCTTTATACAAAACGATTATATTTAATGCTCGTATAAATAAATGGAAAGAATTTTAATCTTGATGTACTAAAACGTTAATAAATACAGTTACTCACGAAACTGATCAAAAGTACTACATAATAATTATCTACGATTAACTGATTCGAAAAAGACAATCGACGAAAACAAATTTTCAAAATCAACTTAAAATATAAAGACCAATATTTATGATGTAGAAATAAAAATAACTAAAAACAACTAGAAACTTTATAAAAAGCTTAGTAAAAATAATTTTTAATTTCAATCCTGAAAGTTTTTTACTAACAATAAGTGGTGATAATCACGGATGTATATTACCGATCATAATTATTCCAACGATATACCATATTTACACAGTGTTCCAATTTTTTAAAAGTTAAGTGTTTCATTCACTGTTAGTACAAATAATAGTTTATTAGAATAATTGACACTGTTGTTTGTTAGTTGTAATAATACAGTTTAAATTAGTAAGACAACGTTCATCAAACTGCTTCAAACTATCTTTAATTGTTCTTGAATTAAAATTGTATCAAGATTAAGAAATTGCCGTCGTTGCCCAAATAATTAAAATTCAGAATACGTATAATAAAAATATAACGAGATAGTGACAATTACGTTAACAAAGTATTATTTGTGTTGACGACAATGTCGGTTAACATTTATCTAGCTTTTAAAATCAGAATAAAATATAAAATATCTATCGTTCAAATTATAGGCAGAAGTGTACTTAGATCATTGTCAGTAAGAAATATCGGCATGTAATAATACAAGGATTTTTCGCTTCGATTAAAAACAATAAAGATAAAAGAAATATTATATAATATTGAAATAACATAGGTATCAAACATTTTAACAATAAATATTAAGAAGAATAAATTCTATATCTTTCTCTATATGTTTAACATGAATTCTATATATTTTTTACGATTTCTATATCATTTAACTGGAAAAAAAAACGGTTTTTTATTGCAAGAAACTCGTTTTTATATATTTAATATTTTTCTCCAAAATAAAAAACCTGTTTTTTCATCTCTACAGTCTACAGATATTATCTTCGTTCATAAATTTTTAAAAGAAATTCTACACGAAAAAAAAATGGTTTTACTAAAGCATCGAAAAATTTGGCTAGATACAAATTTAGAAAAAAATAATTTTGTTTAAACTATCAAAATAATTATGTAGTATCTAGTATGTTCAAACTAATTGCTAATGTTAAAACTTTTTGCAATATTGTCATAAATGTTTTCTAGCGTTCTACATAATTAGAATTTCGATTTTCCAACAAAATTATTTGCAGATCTGTATTCAACTAATTTTTTAAATATTTCGACAAAACCGTTCTTTTCGTACAAAAATGATACTGTTTGATCAATTTCGTAAATTACTGTAAACAAACAAATTGTTTGAACAGCTGATTATATTACCTTCGCCATGCAGTAATGTACGCATTAGAGCTGGTAATTTGCTTTAATGATTTCGATATTCGAGTTTCAAAGATTTGAAAGGTGGTTATCAAAATTTAAAAAACTTCGAAGACACATAAATTTGATTCGGAGCTCCGAAGTTGTTAAAAGTAATAACCGTAATAAATATACACACTCGCTCACGCACATACATATACAGTACACAACCATCCTTAAATATCTCCGCGGAATACCACTGACGTTAATAACCAAGATCAGAAAATTCTATATCATCCAGACAAACGTGCCTGCCTGAGATGGACGTGTGACACAAGTATGGTCGAGTCACGAACAACCGGAAGTGCCAACCAGGCATCTTGGAATAGTCGTACAGTCGAGTAGACCTCCCTCTCTCTTCGCCTCACTTACAACTCAAGTTTAATTACTTTGCTAATGTTATTCACCGCGGATTATCTTAATTGCCGTATAATATCGTCTTATCGCGCTGCCTTCCGCTTGTGCAATCAAGAAGATGCGAACGAACCAGCGAAACTTATATATAAGATTCCGTAGTAGATCCGTACAATTTTCCCCGCGTTCCGACAATAAACGCCATAAATATGGCAGCGTACATCCCACAAATTTTCTCCGCGACACGAAACATCAAACAGTCCGACAGTACTTTCAATCGACGCCTCACGGCCTCGTAATATATTTTACCATGTGTATCCTTTCATGTGGAATTTTTCGCAGATAGGAAAGGACAAAAGTGCCTGGTAATACTTGGTCGGCAGGTACGAAAATAGAACGATACGCGTCGATTGCATTGCGATCGTGTTCGATCTTCGTGCAGTGATCGTGCGCTTTGCTCGCGCATGCAACTCGCACGCGGACGAGCGTATCGACGCGGCCACGACTTGCCATTCGGCAATACGCGCGCGATGAAAAGTCGTTACATCTTTCACGCGGCGCGGTGCGGACGGAATCAACCGGCCCTTAACATGTAATTCGAAGTGTTAACGTTATTATAACGTCGGTTCCCAGCCCCGTCCCGATGATTATGCGGTTAAAGCGTGCCGAGGCCCATAGAGCTCGCCGGGCTACAAAGCGGCTGACTTGTAAAGGATGTAGTGCCGTACGTCCGTTAATAGCTGACATCGTGAATGGCGGGAATTTCATGCCTTTCCCGTCGCGACAGGTTCCTATCCACCTCTCCGGTTTTCTTTCGCTCGTTCCGTGTCATAATGAACGAGACATCTGTATCCACGGCCAAGAACGCGGCCTAGGTTCGCCTAACGCGATCGCGACTCCGATTCCTCTCCTGCGCAAAAAGGTTAACGACACCACCACTCGGCCACCTCGGCAACTCGCTCGCGTTTGCGTTGCTTAAGAAGATTAGAATATAACGACGGCGATCTATTATACAGTTCATTGTTGCGTCCGTAATAGCTCCAAGATTACAATCTTTTATCATATTTTGACACTCGAGCGACGTTGCGCTCTTTCAGAATCTATTTCATGATTGCAACGTCTTCACTTTGGAATCTTGGCTTTGCAACAATTTATCATCACGTGGAAAGAATTTTGCATAATATTTTCACGCTAATTATAAGACAGAAATAAATATCTCTCATTCTTAAATATAGAAAGTTACATACTACCTACCTATAATAAAGAGATAGATGAGAACGCGATATTGTAAAATCTATATATTATGTAAGAAAAGATGTTCCTCGATCAAAGACATTAACACTTCTCTGCAAGATAGAGATTAGATATACGCGTGTCTGACTATGAAACAGAAAAAAAAAAGAGCCAGGTATAATTATTTTTTTATGAAACCAACTTCGCGCAGTTTGAAAAAACTTCATTTAATTTAAACATCCATTTGTTATGTTGATCGAAATATTCCGAGGATTCGCGATGTGTTTTCCTGATCTATTGGCAACCTAACACGTATTCGCCTTGGCACGCCCGTGCACGTAAACACGGCGCTGGTGAAGCGCGAGTTAGCCGCTGCAGCACATTCCCGGAGTTCGCCGGTAAATACAGCCGAGGGGGTTTTCCGTTTAGCCGATGATTTACGGCGCGAACGTGTCTCGGAAGGTGTCGATCGCATAATGGCGAGTCCTGTCGCCGTCGATCGCCGGCCGATACGGGTAATCACGGGGTGGCATCTACCTGGCCGCGATCATAACGATAATGGTCGCTTCGCGGGGAAGACTTCATCCTACACGCTGTCTGTGCGCGGGCACTTGCCGTGCTCTCGTGCACCATCTCCTTCGGTCGCATTAACTCCACCCTCCCGTCCTCTTCTCCGCGTTTCCACGCTATCCCGACCCAACCGTCGCGTTACGCCGCTCTGGTTATTCGTTACTGTCGGTGGTCGCGACGCCACTTCTTACGGGGAACCCCAGATGCATCACGCTCGACTGATCGCGCGCGCGCGTGCGATGGCTCCGATCGATCAAGAAGTGGTTACGCTTTTTCGTCGCGAGAAATCATGCGGTTCTTACGCGAATAAGGAAAAAGAGAACGTCAATTAATTGGATGTAGTAATCGTCGGGACGACAGCACGCTGCATTCGTGCGAGACAGTCGAGCTGTGTCGACGTGGATTCAACGGATTACATCTAGAATAAACGTCGTCATCGTCTATGGCGACGATTTGTCGTAAGTGAAAGAATTACAAGTTTTGCAAGGAGTCAAATTGGTAAATTATCGTGTGTACGAAAGTGAGATCTCTGTCCGGTGTATTTATCGGAGCTGGTAAAACGCTCTGCTGCGGCGCTACGAAAAATCACCAAAATTGACAGTAATTTGTGATGGTCGTAATTTCTGGTCCTCCTCTTCATTCACACTGCGCGCGCGATGGGACCCGACCGGTTACTATCATCATCACGCCACGCCGGGTGAGGTCGAGAGTCCATCCGCTGCACCTCGTGATCGGTGTGGTGTTACAGCAATTTCTGTAATATTGCCCACGTTGTTGTACGTGAGTAACGTTGTCGTGAGCTCTCGAACTAACAATAAAGAATCCTTAAGGCGTCCCGCCGGGCGGGAGAGCGAGCACAGCCCTAAGCGGCCAACTTAAAGCTAACGAGCCCGTGGAGTTCGTCGGCATCAACTCGCTCGCCACAAGGCAACTTGTTTCCTCCAAATGCCGCTGACGATTTTCAACTCGATTGAACGCGAGCATCACTCAAGCTCGACGGCGCAATCCACGTCGTTGCGCAAAAAAAGATCGCTCGCTCCTATTCCATTTTTTATTTTTATTCCGCAGCGTTTTTGCTATCGTTTGTTACAAGTATCCTTAGGGAGCATTCAACTTTGTGTTTTTATTATCATGCACACTGTAGTTGAGTACACTGTACTTGAGTACAGTGACTAGTAAGACACCGAATACGTAGTAGATAAATTATCTATATACCTATACTTATCATATTTGCAGGATCAATTAAAATGTCGTTAATTACGGTATGCCACCTACGTTTTCATCATTACGTTTCTCGCCTCGTCAATTTGTTACCGAACAGACTATCACTTGAATAGCTCAACCGCGTCAGCAAACAATCGACTTCTCTTCAACCAACTTCACTTTCGATCATCCTCAATATGATCTCGAGATAATCACGCGTCACTCTCATCATCGATTCTCAAAACTCTCACGTCGGCAAGACGAGCGTCAATTTGGGAAACACCTATAAACGTCGATCAAAAATTCCAATGCCAAAGGTGAGCGATCGCAACGATCGTTCCGGTTTGGACGTACGTCCTGGTTTCAAAAGCCTACAATGACAGCATTGCGGTTACATTTCACACGGACTGTTGCCTACGCGTCACGACACCGAGAAATCATAGCTATTAATGTCACGGACGGCGAGGATGTTCCCGTATTTGTGCGCTCGGACTATATGTCATTGAGTAATCGACAGGCGGCTATTGAATAGCAAACGCTGCCGCGTGAAGCGGTTCCTGGCGTCATCGTCGTCACGTGGGAAACCACCGGGTGAAAGTCACAAAATCCTAACCGCGTATATTTCTTCGTTTCACGATTATTTATCGGTTAGTCGATCCCGGACGACTTCGTCCGCCCTCGACCGCGCTAGGATCGACCGAATTCTTGTCTTCCGTGGGTGTGGCGTCGACCGCGATCGAGGATCGGAACGATAAATTTTATTGAGACGATTCGTGGTAACCATCATCAGCTATATCTTGAAATTCAAACGATTCAACAGCATATTGGAATTTGATCTCATATCCTGTTATTCATCGGCTTGACCTTCATATTACGATGGTATTCTAATGGTATGGTGAATTAGCTAATATCGAATCAATATATAGGGAAAGAGAGTAACTTCGCATTATATACACACATCTTATTAAATGAATTATTTAAATTACTATATATAGATAAACTGTTTAATATCATAAGTGAAAAAATTGTGAAATAGATATTATACAGTAATTACGCATATTATATAAACATCGTTCAGTAATATTTAGCGAAAGTATTTCCTATATAATTGAATTGAATTTTTTAGTTACAAAATTACAATTAATTAGGGGATTAATTACAAAAGAATTTAGTACAATGCGTTAGTAAACAGATCGAGCTGCTTTTAATCTCGATGACTCAAACGGTCGTTCAAATTTGTGTCATGAATAACAAGCTCTGCCCGTTTCTCCCCCGAAATGTTGCTTGCCGCAGCCAGTCCATCGCTGCCGTAACTCAAGTTAGAAAACAACGCCCGTGAGCGTGTATGTATCCAGGTAGCGGTAAATTAGTAGCGTGGGGCCCCGAATTTCGGCCGCGGTAAAAGAAGGAAGGTCCCATGAGATGGGGGAGTCTCTGGATCGTCGTTGTAGCATCTCTTTCTCTATCTCTCCTCGTTTTCTCTCCTTTTCTTTCTCTTGACCCCTTCTCCCATCTCTTTCTTACCTCTCTCCGAACCTAACCCACAGTGGGTCCACGCTGCTCTGGACGTCCCGCGGCGCGGTCCGGCACTCCTGATTAAAATTACTCTCCCGAGATCCGGCGAGATTTCCGCGGCGAAATTTATGAAATTGTCTCGGTTTATTGTTTTAAATGAGCTTGCGTTCCCGAAGAGATCAGCGCCAGATAAAGGGTTCCCTGTAAATTCACGGGGCAAGAACAGACGCGGGCGCGGACGGCGGTGGGGGCGGCCGACCCCCTAGAGCGGTACGATCACGTCGTGAAAATCACCCGGAGCACCGAGGCTAAATCAGAATTAAAATTAACCGTCCCGCTAGTCCACCAAGTGGAAGTCTCGAGACGACCCTCCAGGGGTCCCCCGTATCCAATGGGGACAATAGCGTTTGTTTTTTCGTTAGGAATCGTTTTCTGTGTGGTGTTCTTCTTTGGACATTATCTCCTCACCCGCGTCTTCTTCGCGAGCATGTTGAAATCGTGAAATATAGCGATGAGCAAGGTCGATAGAACGACCATACGTATGCTTATAAATCTTGGAACAAATTTTCTGTCATTGTATTGTCTTTTTAATCGTAACATTTTCGTTTCAATATGCTACGTAAGCAAATCATAAAAATGAAAGGTATCAGCATATAATAATCGTAGTTGTCGCAATAGACGTAAATAAACTTGAACAGAAATTACTTTTTGAGTAAATTCCAATCGTTATACGTCGTACATATAGTGTTTAAACGCTAGTAGAAATTAATAGAAACATTGATTACATAAATTACATTGTCATATGATGTAATGTAAAAATATAACTATTAATTTATATGAAAAATTTTAAGTACTAAAATATCTATTTATGTATAATTATTAACTACGAATATATCAATCTTTCTATCTGTTTTAAAACATTTATAAATAGAAAGGGACAGGAGGAAAAAACGATGCAAAAAGCAAAATAAATATAATAATATTTTTTAACGAATTATATCGATTTACGTTATTCATTAGGGACCTACAGTGATGATCTCTAGATATTGCGCTTAATGTAGATGTGATGAAATCATGAGGAATGACGTTACCATGACGAGTGGCCTCTAAGCTGACCGGTATGCAACGAGAGAAAATTGTCTGGCGTCATTAGCCTTGATTCCACGTGGCTCACTAGCTCCATCCGTCCGTAATTAACCTTTTTTAATTAGAGTTAATATTAATCGCGTCGCGCGATATCGCTCGTTCGTCATCTACAATGCGCGGACCGAAACGTCGTCATAACGTAGAGGCAGCGCCGTTGCCAATATATTACAAAATTAAATACCACCCGGGCCGTTACGTATATACTCGCGATCCGGATAATTTTGCGAGGCTCTTGCGTATGTGGACGCGAATAATTTCTATGGATCTCGTTAGCCCATTAAATGGAAAATGGTTTGGCCTGATCGGCCTTGATTCCGCACCGTCTCGCACTCCGACCTGTTCCATAATTAATCTTGCAGTTAACCTTTGGAAATTACGTTTTCGACGTACTTGCGCTTTCGTACACGAGATCATCCCGGCGTTAGCACTCGACGAGACGTACACCACTCCCCCTCGATAGTTACATGCGTATCGTGAGAAGATTATGGAATCCCATCGGGTATATACACGCATTCCTACGAAACAGCAGGTGTGGATCGCGAAAGATCGCACACGATCTCGTCCCGAGACCGAGGCCTACCTGGATGATAGCGGGGGTCTCGGTTATCTCGCCCGAGTTTAGCTCAATATCAATCTAATTTATCCCTCCGATTCTCGCACGCGTAACGGTCCCGACGTCATGGGAACCGTGCCACGAGATCGGTACTGGCGAGCAGGCAGACAGACGGTATCGGGTGTACGCACACCTCGCCCATCTATACGCCCGCTTTATGATTCGCAACGCTTCACCGGGCACCAAGCAGAGGTTCTCAAAGTACTGGTTCTTATGGTGCAACAAATAATGAGGGGATTGAAAATGATATTTGATCGAAATTATTAAACTAAAATCTTTAACCTCCGGAACAGATACTAAAATTTGTAGCACAGTTAGTGACATTGAATCTGTGAAAGTTATTATATCTATTATATTATATTAAATACGAAAAATTATATAATAGTACAATAGTTCCTAATTTCTAACAATAAAAATATTCAAATATTAATCGTAGAATGCCAATAGACTTTTACCTTGCGTTAAATTTTTTTTAAAACTTGATTAGATTTTGCCGCATAGTTATGCTGTAAGTTTCCGACAACGAAGGAAGTGGTGAGATGTGCGCTCGTGCCAAGTCACGAGAATCGTGTTCCTGGTGCCTTTTTTCCACCGAGGACGACGACAGTCGTAGAGTCTTACGTAGGGGGGGACAAGGAGAGAAAACGGAGAAATCGCGAGGCGAGAGGGAAAGGGGCAATGGATGGAAGCGGGAGGCCCGATTAATAAATTCGCCATTCTCACTTCCGGTAACTTTAGCGCGTGTCTCATTAGTCCCGTAAGTCCGGCTTAAAGAGAAATTAAATACAAAGTCTCCTGGATGGGTGTCGACTCCGCGGGGACCCCATGCCGGGAGTACCAGGCTTTATAATGAACGTTCGCAACATGCTTAAACGCTAATGCTTGAACGTGCGACGCGTTTGCTTTGAGATCCCACGAAAGCACGTGCCCCGTTAACGCACGTGAAACATTCGTGAAGTTTGTCATACGGTCTCCTACGGTTGCGCGAAGATCGCCAGCGTCGTTCACGACGGGCGAGAGATTTAAGACACGACGAGTAAAAGACCTGAAGGAACCTGAAGGAACGCGGCATATCTCGGAAAATAATTGTCCCGCTTGTATTCTGAAATAGAACGCATGCTTTAATATTCGGAGTTTGGGACGTTACGTTACTTTCATTAAATATGATTAACTTTTGTAGAATGGAAGCTCCTAGTAAAGCTGTGCTATTTTTCACGTTGTAATTTTTTATTACCGGAGCAGAACTTTCCTTCTCCTTTTACTAAATAATAAATTATCTGTTCAATTTAAGATAAAAAAAGTGTACACTACAATTCAGTTATAAAACACAGACCTAATATATATTTGTTCTCCTAAACTAGATCAGACTCCTGAACTAGTTAAAGAAGGATGTTAAGTTACAGAGTTGTTTTTCGACTAAAATGAAAATATTCCGAGATGTACAAATTATATATTATATTAATAATGTTATGAATTAATAAACTTATATATTTTTAATTAAAATAATGCTGTTGATATAACATCTTTTTTCAGTGCACTCACAGAGTGTTGTGTAGATGATTAAAAATAAATCTTACGCTGTAAGAATTTAAAAATAGACCCTCGCCTTCTAAAGGTTAAAGCGTTTCGAAAAGTGTCAGATCATTCTGATTAACATTGCGCACTTTCTGTGTGGAACCTGTCGAGCAATATTACAACCAGCAATCTTTTTTTATCACGCTGTCTGCACTTACGCACAACGTAAAAAAGATTGAATTGGCCGCATTCGGGAAAGTGTCAGCGTGGCTATTAAATGATGGTAATGACAGGAATAGCACTCGTCGTCGATATATCTTGCTGTCATCGAGCGACGTTTCGTTTTTTCCGCGTCGTTCTTCGAGGTCGTCTTATCGACGCGGGAATAGATCCAGTCGACGGGTCAATTTACAAGCCACTTACGTGTGTACAGATTACGCACGCGGTTTTTTTTTTTACTTGCTGATCGAACGTTTAATGCCAAGAGAATCCGGCTCGCCGTTGGAGACGATTTGCACAACGATTGCGCGTCCGGCGTGTCATCTCGCGACAAGCCGCAATATAATAACGCTCAATTAACCCGAAAGGTTCGAGCCAAGATTTCGCAAAAGTTGTGTACCGTACGATTGTGAAAGCGCGGTCCGGCTTTACAAACCGATGTTTTAACGCGGAATACCGCGTAATTCTACGCCGACGCTCGGAATCGGTAATTAATTTGAAAAATGAACGCTATTCGTTCGCTAATCCTCGCGAGAAAACGCTTCGATCTTGTAATGCTGTAAGGTGTAGCAGCGCCTACGTCGAAGCGGCGCAGCCTAGCTTTAACAATACCTGTATAAATATCAAGGATGTCACAAAGCGATCGATCATTGCTCTTGAGAAATCTTCGAGAAATAATAATATCGCTCGCGCGCAATAGACGCATAAATAAATCATAAGATTACAAGCATTAAATAATCGCGTAGCGGCGTAATCGCTGTCCGGCTGTGCGCGGGACTTGTCATGCGGATTCGCAAAAAGCGCGAAGCAATCGATTATAGTCCGGTATCCCGGTAGTTTGTCGCCGGCTCGTTCCACCGTATTTTATCGTCGCGGATCCCACTTCGTCCCCCGCTGACGATTAATAAGCGGTGGATCTCACCGGTGTCGCGAACGCAAGAAAATTCTGTTTTCATCGCGGACTTAACCATTTTCGTATAGCCGCGCCGGGAGGAACGTCGCCCAGTGCTCCGACGTAAATCACCCGGGACCGCGCGCGCGGAGGTTTTCCTTTGCCAGCAGGGCTTCGGAACCCGGCTGAGGCCCCATGGCGGTGCAAATGTATAAATACCAGCCACAAATCTGCCAGCTGGGCTAATTTATAAATTTCACGCCGATCTCGTAAATGCGTTTCTGATTTAGCGCGTTTAAATTATCGCTAAACCACTTCTAACTGCCCGAGCGTGTAGCAATAATCTCCGCCGGCACGCGGGGCCCCCGTGGGGTTTCACGCGAGCTCTTGCAAGAGGGATGGTTATAGAGAGAGGCAGAGGGGGAGAGGGGGCACAACCGATGGTGCGCCATTCCGCACGGTCTTTGCCGAATAGCGTTCGCATAATCGTGAATGATACTTGCTGCAAGCGCGAGCGAGCGCGAGGAAATATGGAGATAGCCGAGATAAGGGGACGACACCGTGGTTTTCCAGTATTTACATACACCGGCCGTAATTTTTCAGTCTTTGCTCCCGGCTCACGCCGTACTTAACAATTTGCCACCTACTACACGCACCTGGTTTCCGCGGTTACGTAAGATGATCGTCAAGTTCGTGCAGGAGTTCTTAATATCGATCGTTTAATTTACGCTCGATCGATCGACATGTAGAATACGCACGAACAATAGCACAATATCGAATGGCTCTATCGTTCAAGACTGTTCGGTTATTGCTTACTCGATGCCATCACTGTTTATCGTCGATAAACTTGACACGCAAGATTGGTAATGCAAGATTTCAATAAATTTTCCGATTAACCTCGTTTGATGCCGCGGAATTATGACATCATTCAACGCGTCCAGCGCGGGTTGCATGAGAAATTAAATTTGGATTGTATATTACACAGTAAAGTTAAATCAGTAAAGAGAGTTGTAACTTACCATCGTTACTTTATTACTATTACTTTAAGTCATAACAGAAAGGAAAATACATAAATTACCTAAGTTGTATGACGCATTCGACGAAGGCGATTTCGTGATTTACTTCAATCCGGAAAAATCTCACGTATAGATACAATCGATCGCTATTCGCGTATCAGATCTGGAAACCTTTAAATGTCATCGTGTCATCACTTCTGTGTCTGTCCGTTGACGTGCAATTGAGCGACGATGAGCGAATGCCGTGTACAGTATATGTACGCGCCAGCATCTCTCGTTCGATTTATAGATGATAATTGAAAATTATTTGGTAACACTGATGATCGATAGCGACCCGTTAACTCGTTCATATATCACCCGCGGCCTCTCTCTACCCTTTGTCCACCGCCCCTCCCGGCCCTCGTCGTCGGTTTAAACCTCTCCCGCGCCATTCGTGGGCCCCCTCGAAACCTCTGGTTTCCCTTCCACCCACCGAAGACGGGGCCCGAGCGAGGCGTCTTAGTGGGGTCAGGTCGACCAATAAATCCAATACGCCACGGTTCGTCCCGCGCGAGAGCAGCAGTTTTACAATTCATGAATTTATTATGGGCACCACCGAGGATACCGCGGGGCCCCCGCTATTGATTTATCGTTACGCTTACTCGGCTTCACGAACGGACCCGATCTTTCCGAGCAACGTAACGCACGCTCCTGCGGTGGGGTCTCTGCTGCTCACGAACAGGCGAAATTCTTTGTGAGTATATCAATGCGCGAAAATTAACCCCCGCCGCGGCGAGATGTTTGTACAACTATTCTTTTCGCGAGAGATAGGAGTTATATCTCAGATTTTTATTAGCATGTAATTATATTTACACATTTCATTTACGTAATATAATAAAGTTTAAATATGTATGTGCAGTCATTTTGTAATCCACAATGGACAGGACTTGTAATGATTTATACGAAAAAAGGTTTCTTGGAAATATCTAAATATTTAGATAACTATCATAGATAACTAGGTTTTAAAATAATCTAATATCCATTCTTTAGATATTTCAGCAAAATTGTCTTTTTGTACATAGATCCTTATTTCGAAGACTTGAAAATATTTTTTTTGTTTTATTTTTACACAGATTCTTCAACACGCTGTGTGTCAGTATACAGTCTTATTTTTTTATTCTATAAATTATTTTAGTAAAATCGATCAGATTTGCATCAGTCTCGCTAATCCGGAAGTGACGTGGCAAATAGTCTCTTCAGTTCGCGCGGGGAGAGGCAGCACGTCATGGATGCTCCATGGCTGAGGGAATCCAAGAGGTCGATCGACCGGTGTGCAAACTTACCGTAGAAATCCCGTAGTTCATTAATCAAGCAACGCCCGGAGTAGGAATGCCTTCGTATTTCGAGAGTTGCAGTCCATTTATCACGGCGGAAACGTATTTGTAGGCAGTGGCTGTGCCCGCTTCGCTAACAAGTGGATACGCTGTCCCCGCGGATGATGTAGCACCGGCTAGGCTCAAGGCCCCCTATGGCGCCCGACACCTCCAACCTTCGGCCAAAGTCTCTCAACCCCGGTGCACCCCGCGTGCGTTTAACGAATTTTCCGGCACAACAGATGGAGGGAGTTAATGCGCACCTGTTGCTCGCGAAGACGATTTAACACGGACGCGTGATCTATATTTTGCAAAACAGATATTTCGCGCATTACGTTCTTTTTTCTGAAATAAAAACTACAACAATCAATTACGAGAGCTTTTCTTTTGTCAAAGAAGCAAATATACGACATTCGTATACATTTTCTTCCGGATCGAGAGAGTTATTGCGACGTTTCCCGCTTACGCGTGGAATTTCCGCGAGTCCGCGATTCCAATCTGTGATTTACCGCGGGCAATTAAAAAGATTACCGTTGCGTCGCACGAACGCGCGAGTCGCGGATCAACTACGACCTTTGATCCCGGTATCCTAACCGTCCTCTACGAATTCTGTCAAAGGACGCAGCACGTATGTAGAGAGGGTTACGCGTGTGTTATCGTAGTTTCATCGATCCCAAAGGTAATTTTGCCGGTGATTCTTGTACATAGAGTAAACGAGGTGTTTGAGAGAACGACGGGGTGTAATTTATCGAGACGAGTAAGAGGTATAGCGGTGTATGTATGCTGCGTAAACTACGACTCTCAATTGATATTTCTTTACGTAGTTGAGACGATAAATTAAATATTAAAATATTATGGTTAGCAATATTTACAGAGCGATTAAAATGCCAATCGAAGAGATATATTTAACACACAATGAAGAGAATTTATCGATGATCCAGTAATAATTGGCCGCGCGTTCACTCGCGCTTATTATACTGCGAAATTCATTGATAGATTGGCAACGATCGTCTCGGTAGATTAATATCGCGATATTTCACGAAGATTACCGTTTTTCTCTCGGCTGGATTGCAGACGGATGAATTGCGACAAAAGGAGAGTAGCGGAGCGGTTAGCCGCCATGCAAATGAATAGCCTTATAATGTATCTCCCGCGGGCGGTTTGTCTAGTTAAGCGCTCAATCAGGTCTATGGAACTGATGTAACAACGGTATTACAACTGTTATACGATACGTGCCGACAGCTAACTCGAAAATCAATTCAGGAAACCGCAACACGCCTCGACTCGGTGCGAGAACTCAGGTGCGCGAGAAGACTCCGCAGAGAAGTGCGAGAAGAATTAGAAATCTATACTCTCTCAGAGTTTCGCGCGCTACGACGACGATTCCTCTGCCGCGTTACGACAGGACAGAAATTACCACGTCTCCGCAAATTAATAGTCTGCACAATTTGCGTGAAAACAAATGCAAACGCGGGACGTGGGGTTTCGCGGCAGCCGCGAAGATTAATTTTGTTTCTTTCCATCGGCTGAATTTGATTATTACCTGTCTCGGCGAACCTGGCGGGCATTAAAATAAAGCGATCGCGCGCGGTTCATGCCGAGCCGGGCGAAATCGCAGGCGCGTTACCGAAGGTGCGAGAGGATCATCCCTCAGGCCCCACGGCAATCGAAGGGGCGTGCAGGATGAGGGAAAGGGGCCTTCTTCCCTCCCCATTCGTGATATTCACCCGTTGCTGTACCCGGGGCCTCTTGAACTGGATTCACCGCGAGAGGCGCGAAAGGTTAAGCCGTGTTCCACGGTCGTTTTCGCGAGGCACGCCGCGCACATCGCAAAAGGGTACGCCATCCGCTGTAATTCGTGCGGCGAGGGCACGGCCGAATTGGAATCTCGAACGCCGCTTTTGTCCGCCTCGGCGGCACGGTTTCCTCGTTCGCGCGCGAGCAACGGCACGAACGAGGTGAGAAACGAGCTCGATAATGATCCAGCGATTTCCTCCCAATGATTCCCTTGCAACGTTCTGTCGACTCGATCCCAGCAGATTGAATTTTCGATCGTACCAGCTGGGAAAATCCAGCCGGGATCGATTCGTTCCATAAGACTGACTTCAGAACGAGGTCGCGTCTGCCGACGACCTTGTTGTATCGCGACCACCCTGAAGAGAAGCTTCCGCTTGCAACATGCTGCGGAATGCCTTCCATTTCATGCTCCATTTATAAATAAATCGGAAATAGATCGAAAAATGAAATACGTTCCTATTCTGTGATCGTTCTGTAAGAAAACTGCCGAGAATTGCATCCAGTGCAGCAAAAAGGTAATATCCGCGAGGTGAAACTAACAGCGACTGCGCGTATTCTCAATTTGACTTATACAATGCAACCTTCAAATCAAACTACTCAAGTACGGAAACGTTCCCCTGATCAGTCTTTCTCTGTTTCGTGTAGACGCGCGGCCTGTACGGCAGCGAGGGCGTACTTAGTCCCGTTCCCCGCCGCTTTGCACGGTCTCGCCTCGGCATCTAATACACGAACGACGCGGTAATGGTAAGGTGTCCGCGTTATAACGCGATGTGTATACCCCTCGTTCGGTCCCCGCGTCCTCTCGCCCTGCGCGCATCACCCGGGCCCTTTCTCGGCCCGTCGGCGAGAGGGGCTCGGGCGGAGCAACGAGAGAGGAGGCGGCTTCTCTCTCCGTGGGCTACGGAAAATAAATAAAAGGTGAGCCACACGGGCTCGCTTATTGAAATCGGCCCTCGCCGCCCTCGCCTCGCTCGTTGCCGCTTTTGACGGGGCAACTCGTTGCTTTAAAACGTACCCGCGTGCGAACCTGACGTACCGACCCCTCCCAACCTGTGTTGCACCGCTCTCTCGCTTCGCGCTTTCAAGCCTGATTTAGGCTAGAGCGCGAGGAGGCGCGAGATTGTACGTGTCGCAGTGCTCCGAGTTGTTCAGCCACTTGTACGTAAAACACGCGTGTCTTATTAAAACTATTAATGATTAAATTGATAATAATGGATATTTATTCAACTACCAATTCAAAATAGCAATTATCTATCTTGTTAATTGTAATAAGTACTTTCAGGCGGATGATTAGAATATTTTATATAATAACATTACGTAGTAATTGCAAAAATATAATTAAAAAATTAATTACAATGTTAATAAATTATAAACAATAATGAATAACTAATAATAAAATAAATAGAAGAACCTCTCTTCATTACGGCTCCATGAATTAAGTTGGATTTCGTGTGCGTATGCGATGCCTAATAATATTTAACAAATTATTTCGTCTTTCTTATGTACAGCCGAGAAGCAGATTTCACATACATAAATATCGTGTTCATTTGCGTTCTCAAGACGTTCTTTCGCTTTTAAAACGCACTTACTTGCCTCATTGTATATGTCTAAGAGCATATATATAAATATCTCAAGCCCCGTAATCACATAAAAGCATCTGCCATCGCGGCGACCAATTGCCGAATGCTCATCATTTACGAACAATTTTCCAGCAATTAATAATATTCGCACCAAGACTCGGGTGATTATAGAGATACGTCGCGTCGATAACGGCCGCAATAATTTACATCATCGTCTTAGCCGAAGGCGTGAAATTCTGCCGAAGGTGTCGTGCGGGAATTAAAAAAATCAGGACTCACAATGTCGCGACAGATCGTTTGCGCGTCGCACACGCGCGCTTTATGGCTTCTCCGGTCGATTGCACCAGAGGTATTTTTTTTTTCAGGGACGACCGGCATCACACCGAGAAGGTTCTTACTCGCGCTATGTGATGTTCCGATTAACGTTGTCTGATGCTACTTAGCGAGAAGAAGATTGTACGAGAGTGGAGGGAGATCCGGGCGTTTCGTTGAAAGTCGCAATAAAACCGGATTGGAAAATCGCCGATGACGTCCACGCGGCACGGTAATGCACATACCATAAGGCTAAGTCCGGATTTGCATTCCCGTTAATGATACTTCCAGATCTGTTCGGCTAACATCGAAACAGTGCCGCATTCCGCTCGTGCCGGCTGAACGGAGATCCCCTCGACGCAGGGTGTCAATTAACACTTGACTTTTCTTTCGATGCCTAGACTGCATCGTGCGCGCTTTTAAGGTTTAAAGCTTGATGTAAACTTAGGCATAAATTGTAATCGAGATGGCGATTGTGTATAGGCTCTGCAATCTTTTATTACACCTCGGCTCGTGGGCAAAGAGTGTAGTTTGATCGAGTCGCGTAACAGAATTTTTTCGCGAGGAAAAATTCTGCGAGACGTAATTATACGCATTCAGGATACCGAGAAAAGAGAACGTAAAAGAAAGATGTTTAATGGAACGATGTACACAAGTCGTCACTTATTAATGTCGTAGGTGAGCAGCAAGTCATAATTTAATAAGTATAATATACAATATGAATATCGTGTCGCAACGAAAGATTGCTGATGTTTGTGTTACGTCAGAATCTTATACGATTTTTTTTAACAACAATTACATCAAGAGAGCCTATAAATATAACTATTAATTTGAAAAATCTACTCTAAACTCATTAAAGAATCCCTGATTACGAAGATGACGCGGTATTGGTCTGGCGTCTTTTATTGCGCAACGTTGTTACATTGGAAGAATAAGATTTATGAATACAAATCCAAGAATAGAAAACTATTATCTCCGCGAGGTCAGGTCAAGCTTTGGCTAAGCTTCGAGTTGTGATACGTCTCTCTAGTTGAAACGCAAAGGTACACACATCCAACGCCTGACGATCGAGAGAGAGGAGCCGTGAAGTTCTCTCACCCGGTCTCGTTATAATAGCCACAGTCGATCTACCTGCTGACCTCGTACGGCGAAGCGAGGTCGGGCGGGCGATCGGCGCGGATCGATCGATCGATCGATCGATCGATCGTGACGATCGGACCTCGGAAGCAGAGGGCCGTGGATTACCGGCGAGCGCAGCACACAGGCTGAACCCGCTCGATTCACGAGGCGTTCTACTCGCTCGCACCGGAGAAAGCACGACGTGGGAATACACGTCGCCGCGGATTACGCCCCCTCTTCGGCTCGCTCGTTCGCCCAACACGGGCGCGTTCGCGTACACGAAGCACACGTATACGCCGCGCCGCGGCGATGCCGTGGCTAGCCGGACGAGCGTGTGCGCGGGTTTCTGCGAGGAAGCAACGGGTAAGTATTCACTTTAGCCCGGTTCGTGACCCCGTATCGCCGGGCATTACAGCCGCTTTTTATCCGTGCGCCCACCACGTCACGGAGGCTGCAATTACTAATTTAGAGGCGAGACCGAGTCGTGCCAAATCCCTCGGCTTCGCCGCGCGGCGCGGCCGCCCTCTTTCTCATGTTATTTGTATGGAGCGGGGCCAAGTATATATAAGATACATGTATACCAGGCGCGCGCATCTCTCGCCGACGGAAGGAAAGAAGCGCGAGAGACGAGAGATCGAGGTCCAAAGGGGGTGGTGATCCATGTAGCGAAGAGTATCGCTCGGTACGTGAATGCCCGACGCACGACCGACTATTACCGGCGAGCGCAGCACACAGGCTGAACCCGCTCGATTCACGAGGCGTTCTACTCGCTCGCACCGGAGAAAGCACGACGTGGGAATACACGTCGCCGCGGATTACGCCCCCTCTTCGGCTCGCTCGTTCGCCCAACACGGGCGCGTTCGCGTACACGAAGCACACGTATACGCCGCGCCGCGGCGATGCCGTGGCTAGCCGGACGAGCGTGTGCGCGGGTTTCTGCGAGGAAGCAACGGGTAAGTATT
Organism: Cyphomyrmex costatus; assembly: GCF_001594065.2. NCBI lineage: Eukaryota > Metazoa > Arthropoda > Insecta > Hymenoptera > Formicidae > Cyphomyrmex > Cyphomyrmex costatus. Next base: position 1,434,702 of record NW_017277125.1, on the reverse strand, counting down.
CACTTTAGCCCGGTTCGTGACCCCGTATCGCCGGGCATTACAGCCGCTTTTTATCCGTGCGCCCACCACGTCACGGAGGCTGCAATTACTAATTTAGAGGCGAGACCGAGTCGTGCCAAATCCCTCGGCTTCGCCGCGCGGCGCGGCCGCCCTCTTTCTCATGTTATTTGTATGGAGCGGGGCCAAGTATATATAAGATACATGTATACCAGGCGCGCGCATCTCTCGCCGACGGAAGGAAAGAAGCGCGAGAGACGAGAGATCGAGGTCCAAAGGGGGTGGTGATCCATGTAGCGAAGAGTATCGCTCGGTACGTGAATGCCCGACGCGCGACCGACGGCGGAATTATATGCACACCCGCGCGTGCTCGCTAATTACACAGCCGTCGAGCGCGCGAAGATCCTTCGCCGCCAAATTCGGGACATTCTTCCATCAGAGGATTAACGAGAAAAACATTATATTAATATTATGATTCGATAACGTAAAAATAGTTACGTCACATGAACATCTACAATGGTATTTTAATAAAAGAAAGTGGTATTTCACACACATGATCTCCCCTTCTTTTCTCTCTTTACCCTTTAGTACCCCCTATAGTATACCTACAATGAGAGAAATTACTAAACTTGAACCTCGAAAGATGGATTTAAATTTTATTTCGTTTGAAGAGGAAGATAGAAACATACCACGTGAGACAATCACAGCTTGTTAGTCGACAAGGAAAAATCTCACCGCGACAGGTAGATAATAATGTCGCCAGGGCGTAGTCTTAATAGAGGTCGAGATCTACGTCGAGAATTTCGTGGGTCCGACCGGACGAAGAAGAGACGACAGTATGAGACGAGGCCTTTGGGTCTTTTTCTCGCGCGGTCCAACGTATCGTAGAACAATGAAAGGCCGCTATTAATATTGGCCAGCTATCGCGGTGCTATCGCACACACGCCCTTCACTCCCCACGCACTCTCGAATAACACGGTCCGCGTAGGGACATTTTCATTGTATATTAATGTCCCTCATTACCGCCACTCCGCACCGCATTACTCAATGCTACGCAGCCGGGCCGTCTAGTGTTTCAAACGGGATCGAGGCGGAAGAGATATTGACCGCCTAGGTTCAAAGTACGAAAACCGCCCTCTCTCTCTCTCTCTCTTTCTCGCTCGAGACGGATGAGCCGCGTGTGCGCCCGACGTTATCTTTTATATTAATACACCTCGCGATTTCCACGACTGGGATTTCGCCGCGGATTATTTCATCTCTTCCCTCTGTCGTCTTTTACTTTTTTTATTTCCTTGACTACACATACATCTAGTATGACACGCACCTAATGATATCCACACCGTCCCCATCGTAGTCGTTTTCCTCTTATCTCCTATTCGATTTCGCAGAAATGAAATGCTGTCATCGTATATAACCGACAGGATGAAACCGCAGCGTCCCCACGGCGATTAGGTAACGGAAATCATAGTTATCGGAGGATGCTGCTGCCTCGATATAAGATCGCGGAGTGGGCGGTCGGTCGGTCGAGATTGGCGCGGGGTCACGGCAGGAATGAGGCCGTGAAAAATGGTGTAATTTAATCGAGCGATTCGACATGGCATCGTCGGCGACGTTCTTTTGCCTGCCTAAGTTCTAAGAGGTGAGAAATGCGGCTCGCACGGTGACCGATGTCTACACACCGCGCTGTCACGCGCTGACATATCGCTCTGATAAAACCACGACCCGGCCAACGGTTTCTCCTTCGCGTCCGTCCGCCGACTGCCCGACGTTTAAGTATTTCTTACACGGAGCAACGATTTGATAGCTAATGTCCCGGACGTCTTCGCTTGTACGGACTCGTCCTTGTCGCTTTCGTCGTTTCGAATGACCTCGTGGTGAACTCGGGCAGACGATATGCAGGACCCTCGTATCAAGTTTTTTTTACGATCTCGTCGAGTTAGATGATTAATGGAGAACGCGTTGCTACATTTGGCTACATGCTATTATTCGGCTTAAGCTAATTACATTGCTATTATCTCAGGTACATCTTTTCCATTTCCAAACACGATATTTATATTATATATTGGAATATTAGACGCAAATTATCTTTTAAAAGTGCAATCTTTTAAAATGTCATCTCCATACAATTCATTATAAAACTCAACGTACGAAACTCAATTAATTCAAAATATTCCATTTGATTAAATTGTACATCAATATATCGCTCTCTCAATTTAAAAGTGGCACTTGAAAATTTAAGTTTTTCAAAAAAAAAAGAAAAAATTATTTTTCAATTGACAGAAAATTATTAATTAATCAAATAATATCAGCAAAAATATATTCTTAATACAATCATATATTTTTGCCGTTTTTGTTTCACAACTCTCAAAAGTCACCCTTTTTAAATTGAGAGAGACAAGGTTTTAAAGTTAAGTTAGTTCACTTTCTTGAGATTGATAAGATAACCATCATTTACTCAACTCATTCGTAGTAATAACTCGAAAATTACAATCTTTAAATGCATTTCTTTATATCTCTTTAGAATATATATACACAAAGATATAAAATCAATGATAACATTTTGAGCATTGATGTGTCAATTTTCTTTAACTTCTTAATTCTACTAACAAGCGCAAGATTCAAAGCGTGATTCTGGTGTAACTTCCGACGCGTCATCCATCCATCTATCCATCCGCACGTTATCTCCCGTTATCCATTCGTAACCGTCACATGCGCGTCCTCTCGGCGTATCAATCCTTAATAGAGGAAGGTCAAGACTATAAAGAAGAGTACGATGTGAACCACAGTCGGGCTCTTTCCTGTCGCCGAAGAAACACAGTGCATATACACAAGCATATCCCAGGTTGCTCTCGACTCTAACGTCAGCTTCCCTCCCTTCTCTCCTATATTCGCCGTATAATTCTGTCTCTCCTTCGCGGGGCCTTGCGATGCGTTGCGTGTGAGCGTGCGGAGTCCGTGGATACGGGCCCCCGCGTCTCTGGACGCCGCGCAGCGCCGCGGAGATCGAGATGCAAAGGGGACCCGCGTCGCTTTTAAGCTCGCCGCCGCGAAGCGGATAAATTCGCCTGGGTCCCTCGATCTATTAATTCGAGCCGCCGTTGCATTCCTACGGGGTCTCGACCGCTAGGTTCTCCTCCTCGACTCCACGACCTTCCTGCTTTCTCGCGATCGTCTGCGCCTCCTCCTCGAGCGCGTACCTACGTATATCCTACGAGTGCGAGCGTAGTTATAACGCGCGATTCGCGTTTTTTACGGATTTAACACTCGTCGCCGCGCTAGCAACGAAATCAATCAAGCCAACGCAATATTCCAATTGGTTGATCACATTGCCATGGAAAAGAGGGAGAAGGATCTTTTAACACATAAATTATTTGATGTTGATAAATACCACTGTTTTTGTAACACTGAATTTTAAGCGATTGAATGTTTGACCTTCTCGCATAGTTCATACTCACTTGCGAAAGAGACTTGACGCGGCGCGTCCACCCGCACGCGTGGTGATATAAAATACAACGTTGTAGTTGCCGCGCTATCGCATAATTACTACGTTTTACGGCGGCCTTTACACTTGTTTCTGCACCATTCTGTATCTCGCGTTCATCTCTGTAACCGGAGATCGTAAGAGAATTCGCCACGTACACGCGCCGCGACGGCGCGGCGTAAATCCACCGCAACACCGATTTTTCTCGCAGATTTTGTTGCTCTCGCTCGCTCTTACTATCGCGGATAGATATAAAGAGACGCAAGTGTCGGTAATATATACTATTAAGAGCACTGCAAATAAGAGAAGGATAATTTCTGTGGATTGCGTAGGTGTCTCGACGTGAGGAGAGACGCAGATTAGATTGGTGTTATGTCACAAAGGCTTTCGCAAGTTTCTCGTCAATATTATTTCCACAGCATAACAAAAATAAAAATATATATTTAAAAAAAAACTATGACTATTTTACTCGAGTTTATCCTTACGATGTAACGTAGTCTAAAATATTGCTTTAGAGGTCACTTCGACCCGCATCCGCGATAGGTCGCGGTGATTACTCGGCGCTTCCTTCAAGACGGCAAACCGGAAACCGTATAGCGCGATACAGCCGCCTCCTTTCTCAGACATTCCGGTAGATCACGGTTCAGAGGAGGATTTCTCAGTATACGTACGTCGAGGCGCAGCAGATCTCGCAGCTGATCACGCTGTGAGGATTCGTCGGGATGCGAGAGGGCTTTCGACGTCGAAGCGCACATGCGGGAGCTCGTGCGAATGCAGAGTCGCGGGAATGGAGATGCGCTTCTTTGGAGCTGTATATAGGTTCTCCGTACCGCGCAGAAACGGATCTCCAGAAGAGAGCGAAGATAGACGAAGGGTCGGGGAAGAGAGAAGGGAAAGGCCCTCTCTCGATGTATGAAGCCATAAATCTCACGCGACAAATCGCTGGCTCGCTCGTTCGTTCTCAGGCTAATTGTTAGGACGTGCTCGAATACCGGCGAGATGTGCCTACTCCTTTCCCTACTTTTCTCTTTCTCTTTCCCTTCCGCTCTGCTACATACGTCTCTGCCTCTTATACGTCCAGCTGTCCGCAGCTATCTCCTCGGCATCGACGAATGTACAATCGATTAATCGATTATTCACCCTCGTCGCTAGAGATGTAGCCGACGCTCTTGCGCAATCACTGTCGGTCCGTGTCCCAGCACAGTATCAATTATCGTGTGTCGTTTCTATTTTTTTCGTCTTAGAATCGTTTCGCAGTAGCTTCGACTTTACCTCTCGCGTTCATGAGTAACATTTTCTCATGCACTAAAAAGAATCTCTAATTGAAAATTAATAATTCTGTGGATTCTGATCATATTAATCAGAATTTCGGTCATTATATACTTGATTTTCTTATATTGTAAAATTAATTCAAAGATTCATCTTTAGCTAAATTTTTAGAGAAAGAGAGAGATGCTTACTTTTTATTCGGACGTTTATTATATAGATATTACGGTAAAAGGAACGTTTGTTAATTTGAAAATTAAAACACCGGATTTAGTAATCCTACCTTGAAAGGAAGGACTTGTTCGGGGGAAAAAGAGAAGCTCTGATGACCTTAGTTGAGATCAGAAAAATGTAGAGTACTTGGTCGCGCCGTACATGAGGCAGATACGTAATCCACTTAACCGTAGTCAGCATTCCACGAGGACTTTAATCCCGACGTGAACGATAAATATCGCGTTTTCCTTCTCCGCTTCTCCATTCAGTATCGCGATTCCGACTTGCCGGCAACCGGTGACTTACTGCGGTCGGCTAACGATACCAATCCTACTATGGTTTGGTACACAAACTCGGAAGCGTCGTTCGACCGATACGAGGTATAACGGTGCATACGCTGCGTCTGTTTCGTCGTCTATTTCGAATAACAAGAGGGCGAGAGGCAGGGCGAGGGAGGGAAGAAATTTCTCCTTCGGCTGTTGTCAACGACGAGACGTCGGATGCACCGTGCGAGGATCCGATGTAAAATACGATTTTTTTTCTTCTTTCGTCGGCGTGCAAAACGCCGGACGGATGATCGAGTCGGCGAGATTGGCCATCCACAAAGAGACTCGCGGGAGATTATTTAAATCCGTGGATTGAACGGACCGCATGCAATTTCTTACGATGCGCGTGCATACTTGTTGCGAAGATATACGTATGAATAGAACGAAATTATAAATTCTATCTCATTAGCTGTTATAGGTCCGCATCAGTCTATTCAACTGACATTTTCAGAAAATCATCATCCTTGTATATATATAAATACTTGGGCAAGCACGATACTTGGGCCGCTCCAGTAATTGCAATGGCTGATCATGATTTAACAAGTTGTCTAGAACTTTCGCGGAATCTAATACGTCCAGTTTCTCATTCATCTTCGTTGAAAGTACCTAAATCATTTATATTCTTATATCATTGGCAGAAGTTGACAGCAACTATTAGTAATCTTAGGCTTAGCCAAATTTAGCAGCTGAGTCTTACATAAGCACGTGTAGGTAATACAGGAGTTAACTATCTTCGTCTCTTCGCGCAACGAAGCGCGAATATATAGCTTCGCTTATCTAATAAAATCGAAACATCGATATAACATAATTCCACATTAGCCGTGTAGCATCGATGATTAAAATCGCCTTGTCGCGAAGATAATGTTGCTGTTATCTTCCTGTTAAACGCGAAAAAGTACGAGGTGGATCGGTATTAATTTATTAATCACATTTATTTTATCCATGAAAGATCGTCATTCAATATCTAACTGTAGAGCCGTCTATGTTTTCTTCAACGGCACTTAGCACCGATGTATCGAAGCGAAAGAGCTTGAGAAAGGCCCCCGACGAGGCCGCTGTAAGGGATTAACTGTATTATGCGAATGACTGGGAGATAAATTTTACTTGAGTAAAATGCTAATCGCCGGCAAGCGTAAATCCGGGAGCACCTGTTGTCACTCAGTCGGCAGATCGACGTTCTCGGTGTGTACGATGACTTTCTCAAAAAATTCCGCGCGAACATTAAGCACGACGCGCGGGGATCGTGACCCGCAATTCGACTTATCGTATAATGCCGATAATAGTGTTTGCACTACCCGAGAAAGTTTCTACGCCGAGAAGAAGAGGTGTATTATAACGGAAACGGCCGCCTCTCTGTGTGATTTCTCTCCTGGCTACTTCGCACGTTGGTCGCGCAACGCGCGTCGCGCCAGGTGAGAACGGCGTCGCACTCGCGAATGGCGCAATTTCAGGCCTCAATGATTCTACGTAGCTTTAAACAGCGGCACGCCGGACGTTTCGAGGGCTCGCGGCGTCGCGTCGCGTCGCGTCGCGTCGTTTAGCGCGCAAAACTTTCGTGTAAACTGAGAATCGCTACAACGCGTATCGATCGTTTAAATGGCGAGATCGCGCGTGAACGCGATGTAAAAGTCAAAGGTGTAATAAATATTTGACGACAGATCTTTCGTCCGTGATGTAATCCAGAAAAAATAATGAAATCTCAATACAGCAAATGTTCGCAACAGCAATACTGTTCTTCATTTCTATATATAAATGTTCAATTCATACGAATGTTATGATGATTTATATTATATTATAATTTACGATTTCTAGCATTCACTTGGAAATTTAATAAGATGCCTAATTTGTAGCTGTAGCCATTACATAAGTCGATTTAATAATGTTCAACTGAGATTTTTGAATACTAACAAAAGATTAATATTAGTCATCCTTTATAAAAAAAAAAAAGATAAAAGAAATACTACACAAACTGAAAGCAGAGGAAGAAAATTAGTATCGCGTTTCGTGGGACTAGTTCTTTGAAGTCGAACGATTTCTCGAACACAGTGTAATCCGGTCCAGATGAGAGCAAATGACAAGGCGTGCTTTGCATGTCGAGAAGCCTACGGCTAAAGTAAACGAGACGGATTCCGCACGTCGTATTGTTTGCCTTCTCGGATGAACGGAAAAGAGTAAAGGGACCGACCGGACTTATATACGTGACAAAACCAGGAAAATTGTAATTTGCCAATACTATTCTTAGAAAAACTGTTTTAATATTCACTATAGTCCGTTTTGTCACGAGTAAACTTTATCCGTCTAAAATCCTAACCAGTTTTCTCAGTTGTAAATTGCTTAAAATTATGCTAAAGCTAAATAAATAGCACATAAATTTTAAAGAATAGAATCTTAGAGTCGAGAAATCGATCTATTCCAAATGCTAGTATAGGTCTGTCTTTTATTCTTACATTAAATTACATTAGAACTCTCTTCTCGCTTTCGCCAAATGTCAAACATATATCTACCTTATTTTAAGTTTCAAAAATGTATGTATACTAGTTTAGCCACAGAAATCAAACCTTATAGTATAATTTATCTTTGTTTCAGTCAATGGATAAAACCTAGACAGGTTCGTTCTTGAAACGAATTTCGTACAATTCTGTATATATTCAACACATTTAGACTAGGTATACAATACTAAAAAAAAAAACATAAGAACTTGATGTAATTCCCACGCAGAATTTAAACTCAATTGACAATGCAAGTACATGTAATTAAGGAAAAACACAAAAATAAGCAAGGAAAAGGATAATGATGTGATGTTGATTCAAATTACCGCGGTAAGGTGGTGGGATGCAATTTTCATTGGCTAATTAGAAATGTATATGCGCAATAATGAACACCTAGATTTCTTCTTCCATCATGGTTTCAATTAAATTCGACTTCTTTTTTTTACAATATTTAGTGAAGATAGACCGATGAGATTAAACACACATGAGTAAAAAAAAAATACTATTTTCGGTCAAGGCGGTTCTTCGTGTCTATTTCTGAATTTCCAATTCAAGCTAACCATGCGCCGACTATTTGTCGGTATTGCAACACAGTCTTAAACCAAAGCTGAAGTAGTAATGTCACAAATTAAATTGACAAGCAATTTAATATTACTACTGTAAGCATCTCTTACAAACTTTTTTTGGTTTTTGTTTCTCACTACAAACTCAAAATTAGATACTTCTGCTTTATACAAGATATAAATGTAATAATTATTTTTTTAAATTTTTCCAATAACGCATGATGTAACTTAAAATCCAGATGCTCCTATTATATCTACTTTACGAAAAGTAATTTTAATTATTTAAAAAGAAATTTCTAGTAATATATCTTGTCCATAGATATGTTTATATTAGAAACATATAAATTCTCACAGTTTCTCGCATTTGTCATGCAAAATACGCGTCATTCATCCGATTTTTCTCCAATTACTTCTCGTTATTACCAATTTACGAGATGCACTTGAATGAGTAAAAACGAGATCCCTACGAAGGTCCCGCGGGGTCTCGCAGAGGGCGCTATTAATTCCGATTTAAGGTCCCGTTATGCGCTTTGTGTGGTCCCCATATATCAGCCAGTGTTATCGCTCGTTGCAAAGCAACGCCTTTACGCGTACCTGACTTCTGCTCGTGTTGGTATCTTACGCGGGACGCCTACCGGATGAATAATTTGGTTACAATCTTAATCCAATGACGCATGGGCTCGGTGGCTCCTCCGTTCCCCTCCCGTTTCCATCTTGCCCTCTTAGCTCAATCCTTCTTTCTCTCCTTCTGCCGCTTGAACCGCGCTTAACTGAGCACTCTGCTTTGCCCTGATTAAAGACCGGCCACTTCTTTATACCGTGCAATCGCCTTACCTCGTAAATTGTGCCCCTTATTTCGTCACTGCATGCTTTCGTTGTGCTTCCAGCCAGATTTTAATCATCAAGGGAGATCAAGATAGTAATCGACTTTAGTCCTCTATTTTTTTTATATTTTTATTTTCTCATTTCTATTCTTTTCTATTCATCTATATATAATTTGTTTATTTACTTTAGAAAAAAAGAACCCTTACAGACTCGTATCCATTACGAGCAAAAGTACGTTTTCAGAATCAAAGTACGTAAGTATATGCAAAATATTCTGCAGCTGTGCTATTAAATAAGCTTGCTGAATGATGTAGTAACTCCAACGGCCAAACAATGCAATTTGTTGCCATGGGATAGCCCCGACCGTTCGATACCTGGCATTACATTTTACAACGACACTCTGCGACTTCCTTCGCAACGCACAACATATACTGGACTCCGAAACTCACGAAATACTACCAGCATTGCAAGCAGCGAAATACTACACGGGCCATTGGGAACTACCACGACAGTGCACCGCGCATTTCTTTCGTTTCCTGGCGTCTGATTTATAGCACGAATTCCGCACGCAGTTATACATCGCTCGGGAGAATTCCATGCGCTGACCTTGGTACGCATAACTTCCGAACAGATTTACACCCGTTTCCCTTTCTCTTTATTCTCGATTTTGTTATTCGATTGATCGAAGCGTCCTTTTCTTTTCTGTTCTCAATTTTTTTTCGATTGATCAAAGCGTCACGAGACAGTGTCGAACAAGCTAAAATGATAAATCAACACATCAAGATATCTTTTCGAAAATTAATCAAAGAGAAAAATATTCTTGTTTCTATATAAATTAATTATAAGTCCTTTTAAAACATTCCTCTTAGGACAGTGTATTTTATAATTTCTGCATGTTTTGTTCTAAAAACGCATAGTAGAAAAACGAAAAAGAGATAGAGCAGCATGACTGGATGACTTCATCCAGTCATCACATAGTGTTGCCTGTGTTCGAATGTATCAAGATATAATTATCGGAGTTACCGTAATTAGAGTCATATAATTACAGTGGCGGTAATAGTGATAGTAGTAGTTATGTAATAACACGCGGTATACGATACAGCACAGCAATGGGTATGTTGTTAACCGCGGAGCGAGTCGTCTTTCCGTGTAACACTGTCTATACGGCGTGCCCACGTACTGTTTGATATACACGACCACATCTTTGTCGCAATGAAGAACATCAAATATCCTATTATGATACTTTCCAATTTCTTACCCGATAAATTCACGTTCCTTCCCCACTCGTTGTGTTTCTCTTTCGCTTTGTCATTCCCCTGAGATCGTTTCATATATCACTGTAATTAGTTGATTAGCTTAACACACCTTGCTCTGTAATCTGTAATTCATCCGGATCACGGAAATGCCATAATGGAAATGCAGAGACAATTAATTATCTAATATAGTAATAACTCTAAATATAATAAATAAGCATTTGCGGATTATGAAATAAAATATTGTAATTATACAAAAAATATAGTCATAATATAAAATATAAATGTATATTTAATAAAGACAACGCAAATAAGTGAAGAGAGTTTTATTCGATTAAGTAAATCTTGACGTCTAGTATTATAATATTATTATCATTTTTGCGTTCTGCAATGTTCCAAAATGTTTCTTACTGACAGGGTTATTTTATGTAGGTATTTCATTTAGGGAGGATATTTTAAGAAGGAGGCAAAAACTCGTCCAGTCGATTAGCTACGCAGACCGAAGTTGGTCTGCGCGTTACCACGAAGTCACTCTCTACCGAATAATTCAGTTCAAATGTCCATCACTGAGGGGTCAATGGAGAAATCAGGTTGAACGTCGTCGTCGTCGTCGTCGTCGAGTGAGCGTTCCACGTACACACGGGGGATCTTAAGTGCTCTGTGGTCTCAATCGCTCTGCCTAGCCGCGACCGGTACGTTAGTGCTGCAGGGTGGAGAAGAGAAGCGCGCGACCGGCGGAGGTTGAGCAATAAGGAACAGAACGGTTTTGCGGTTCGGCCTCGTGGTTCTCTTCAAGGGACCCGACTATCCTCGGTCCCCGCGCATACACGTTCCTATGTACCCAGCCGGGGCCGGCCATCATCAAGAAATATGATGATTGCAGGCTGCTACCATTTACAGTAGTGCGGTTTTGTCTCGTACGGCGGTCTCCGGGGCAGCTATATCCTCTCACGCGCGCTCGTTGTTCTCCGGCGTTCAGGTTCGTACCGAATTTTAAGTGCCTTTATTCGCTCGTCACAACGTTACCCTCGTCGCGTATCGAACTAGTCACGTTTGCGAAAATATAATCACGGATCACCGCACTTTCTCCACTGCCCTCCAACACATATTCTCGTAATCTCAAGTGATCCAAATTATCGCCTTGGGCGATACAAAAATATCTCATTGCAATACTTGCTTGTCTTCTTAAGATCATGAACCCAAATCGGAGATTTTAACATTTTTGTATCTCCGATGTATGCAATTTTTATTTTTAATCTTTTTGTACGCATGTATTTGAGGTGTTCAGTAGGTGAAATTTGCAATACCTAACCCGTCGCGATTAGTCGATTAGCCGTTCAACGTCGGGAGACCGGTATAAAATCGACTTTACGGCGTTCTTCAGAATGACACGTGACGGCGTGTGCCTTGGCGAGACGACTTTCCGTTTCGGAACCACGTCCACGTGAAGGTAGCGATCATCGGCGAGAGAGTCACCCTACGCGTTTTCGTATGCGATAAATCATCGCGTGCCTCCACGGTGCTCGCACAATGCCGTACTAATCTTCCATCACGCACGCACGATATAACTACGCCCGCATGGCGTCTTGTGATTTACCATCCTGCGGCTAACCTCCATTATGTATAGCGCACGGTGGAAACTGTTGAGAATACCGTGCACCTTGCACTCGCGGATACTTACGTACAGTGCGTTTGGAAAGTACACGGAGAGACCTGTCGATTTCGCGCACGCCCGCTCGATCACGATCGATCCCGCAATTTCCTTCCGCCTTTTACGAAACGGCCGGTTACCGCCGTAAATTGTTATCCGGCCGTAAACCGTGGATTGAATATTAGCGCGTAAAATTATATCAAAATCTTCAACTATATATCCAATATTTTGAAACAACCGTTTATTACATTTCGATTTGGTATAGTCGACAGAAGAAAAGAGGAGGGAACCATTTTATATAAGCGCATCTTATGTTAAATATAAAACACGTGTCGAATCTATCTTCCAAGCTTTAATACGACCTCCTTTGAAAATACACATTGATTATTGCAGTTCATAACTTTTTACGTTCATAATGCATCCTCATCGGAATGACAATAATGCAAAAACTTAATTCAGGTACGCGTAACGCAAATTCCGATTTAAATATTCCCGGAGGGCATCAAGCGATTGCTTTGCCCGTCGACTGTTGCACAGTCACGCGTACTTCCACCTGCAAATTTCTCGCGATTGTGTCTGGAAAGCCCTTGCAGCGCGCAGAAGTTGCATATTCGCTCGTTATGCGGCGGGGGACGTCTAAAAAGTATTTCATTACCAAGTACGCGCCGTTGTACCGTAATGATAGTATGGTTTCTTTATCAGCGTGTTAAGTCCTACGACTAGAAAACTCAAGGAGAGAGCGCGAGGTATTTGCAGAAATATGGTGGCAACGATATTCGCCCGTACATAACTCGCCGCAGATAGGTATAAGTCGCGGCTGTATCTTGAAGAATAGAGCAATTAAGAACGTCCTTGTACATGCCAGCAGCCGCCGAGCGAGCCGGAATTACAACAATTAAGCGTCCATTCCGCACAAAAGTTACGAGGTACTTGCGAATCGAGCGCTCGGATTTTAGCACGCCGTCGAAAGTTCTGTGCAGCTGCTTGTGCATTAAAATTTCATACGAGAGAAAGACGGAGAAGTAGCAAAGTGCGAAATTAACGCAATTTAAATGAAGCCCGTATTACGGCGTAAGCATGTTTAAATTTCTTGGAATACATCGCAATTTTTAGGATATTCACACGCGAGGAGGCGCGCACGAAATGGTTGGCGCAGAAGGAGAGATCACCCGACGCAAGAACTAAGATTCTATTTTAATCGCGACCGGGGAAATCGAAAGCCGAGTGCAGGTTGTATTAGAGCGAGATAAGGAGATTTATGCGAGTTGCATCCGATACGAATAGGTCGTCGCCGCGCGTCGTTATAGTAGACCGGCGCGGCTGGAAGAATGGAGCAATAAAGGACTCCGACGTGTACGCTTACGAGTCTGGCACCGGTCTTTACGAGCGATTTTCACGGAGTAACGGTCGTCCGATAGAGAATTACGCCGGCGCGATCGGAGATCCTCTCGTGCTAATAGCGTACAAATCGGGCGACCGGTATTATTCTTCACCGACCGTATATGTATCGGTACGTGCCTTGCCATCGATGCTGTTGGATGCGTGGCCTTCGGCCTCCATTCTCGAGAAGATTTGCGACGATTTGCGACGATCGGCGAGCCGATTGGAGAAGCACCTTTTAAGTTTCGTTCGCGACTCGCCGTATCGCGACTTCCGGAATTATTAGTCACAACTAATCGATAGATGAATAACAAGCAGGTTTCTCCGATTCCGTATAAAATGATAAGGATTATCGCGATTCAAACTAGCAATTAGAAACAATTGAGATCCATTCTGTATACTTGATAAATGAAAGGGACGATTTTGTTGAAATATTTAAAAAACAGGATGTTAAAAAACGATCGATCTCTGTCCAAAAAGATGTAAGTATAAAAGGAATAGTGTGTTGTACAGATTTTGACCTCTTAAATATGATATTAATAAAAAAATTCGGGATGGATAGAAAACACACACATCGAAAAATTAAATTAATCTAAAATTCTCAAGCGATATTTTTTATAAGTAAATTAAATTTGTGATAAAACGTACAGCGTTGCATCAAAGAATTAAAATTATTTAAGATCGGACTTAAGACAATCTTGGATTGTACGATTGGATCATAAATATTGCTGTAAGTTTCTAGCAATCTTCTTTTGAAAGCTATGAAATTACGTAACATTTATCATCATGTATTTGTTCGATATACAATTTATCAAAAAATCGATCGAAACAGACCGAGAAGCTGCGGGATCGAAACAAATTCTTGTTCTCGCAAAACATAATTTATGACTAAACGAACGGCCGGCGATATCCTTTCCAACATATAATTTATATCAAAGATATCCCTCGACTGTTGCTCGTGGCTGTTATTAGTTATTACGCACATTAATGACGAGCACGCTGACGCGCGCGCGCGCGCGCGTGACTATAAGCTCTGACGAAATATACGAACGAACACGTGTATATACAGCGTAGAAATATAAAGGATAAAATAATAGTGTGACATAATCTCGGCCGAGACGGCGCGGCGGGCGGGTGGATCTGCGCGATAATCCCACGGTTGATCCATCACGTTAGATCGACCGACCAGCCAACCGACCGATCGACTGGCCAACTGTAATGACGCAATCGAGCGAAAGGAACGCTGCTCTCTCGAGTCCGTTTTGATTTCATTAATGGATCGGGTGCGCACTAATGCGACTCTGTTTGCCGAGCACTCGGCTCGCATTAAGAGGACGCTCCGCCGCGCGCTGGACACACGCGTCGTTTCGCGCTCGACAATGACACCGATATCTCTTACCTTTTCTCGCCACCGCTTTTCCCTTTCTACTTTTATTCTGCTTCCTTTGTTATTAGTAGTCATTTTTTCATTCTACGTTCTTTTTTAATATATAATAATACTTGTCTTAGCACATCGCCAAGATTTTTTTTTTTAGATATATTTATTTAGCATTCTTATCCTACCCTTTTATCCTATTTCAACTCGTTATAAATATATTCGGCAATTTTCGAATACGTTATGAACCACTTATCCTTCGCTTTACTTCCACTCGTCATAAACCTATAGCTTTTATCTCACGTATTTTCCTCCATGTAGCCTCTCGCAGCTTCTTCTTTCTTGTTCGCGCTATTCGCGACTTGTACCGCCGTCGGTACTACGGTGTCTTTCTCGTCAATCTCCCTCTCCTAATGTCCTATTCACATCAGGAACTGCCAGGCCACTGCGCGCGGCCTAGCAAGGAATTAACACTTCTAGCAACGCGTACGGAGTCGCCTCGGAGGATTTGCTTATGCTAATCGGGACGAGCGGGTCGGTCTCGTACCGTCTCGAGCCACGTCGCCGACGCTTCAAATATATTAATTAACATCGTCATTAAGCGACGCGGCCGGCAGTTTACCGGATCTCCTCCCGCGTCCTTCCAGCGGCGATTCGCGCGTGTTCACGCGAGAACACGTTTCTGCCTCTATTCCATCTCCTTCTTCCACTCCCGGTTTGTTCGTTCTATGAGCAACCGAGGGCATTCTCGGACTCGAGCTAGGGGCCGCCGCTGTCATGCGTGTTTGCAGACGCATAATTCCATCTTACGGCCGTAATTGCGGTCGGCATATTGTCGACCCATCGTGTGGCATCGAGACACGAGACATTTCGCGGGGACGTGCTACATCGGCTGTTCGATTATGCTAATGCGATCGAGTAACGGGGACCCGACGGGTCTCGACTTCCGTGTCAAGAATGCAGGTGTATTAATCCAGGGCCCGCCTCCGACGCATAATCGCGTACTCGATCGAAAGTCGGCGCGTTTAATTCCACCCGAATGAGCGACTTTGTGACGAGATTCAACGAGTCGCGAGATAACATCGGAGATCACGATATATTTCACGCTCGATCTCGCACTCGATGCAGCTGTAATTAATGTACGACTGGCTAGACGGCTGCCCTGCTTCGCCGCTAATCATTTTCACCGTATCGAAAGTCGCACGCGGAAGGAAAATATGGCTCATCGCTACACGGCATACACTAGTCTTTAACTCGATGTTCGATGCAATCGCTTTGACGATACACCATCGTCCTAATTAGGTAGTAATTAGATTCTGTACGGTAATTCGAGCTCGGGCATTCAACGGACGATGAAAGGAGCGATGAGCTTTGAGATCTCGTGAAAGTAGCTGGCGAAAAATCTCGAAATTCATTTCCTGTCTTTGATACATTTCCTATTTCTTTCTAATACATAAGTGTGTCTGAAAATAATTATACTTCATTTTTAACAACTATTCTTTATACATTATTCTTTTAATTAATAAAGATTATTGTTATTATTATTGTTATATATTTCGATATAGCTTAACTTATTATAGTTAACCATTATTATTAAAAAATAAACTTTTATGTTTTATCATAAAATAAACTGCTAATTATGCACACGATAAAATGTGTGCAGAAATTGTAGCAGATCTGACATAGAATGGAGAATGTGAAGCAAGATTGAATGTGTGATTTTATAAACGCAACACAAATTCGTACAAAGAGCAACAGGGGCAACGTTATCAATCCAATGGACCGCCAGCCCCGAATTCCGTTGTACCATCGGCCACCTTCCCCGCTTTGTGCCTGCCGTTATTTACGACGCTCAAGCACGGTTGTGTAAATTATGGCGAAGCCGGGTTTCATAAATTCCGAGACAAGATATGGAGCGACAAATTCAACTCCCAGGACCCGGCGCCCTGATCGCGGCGGACGCAAGTTACACGCGTGGACACGCATAAATACGTGTGTGCTCGCGCACGCGGGTTCTCTACGTCCAACCTAGTGCGTGTGGACTACGACCGGGCTTCAGATTATCATATGTATACCGACTTCCTGCTGCGATAAACGCACTACCTGCCCGCGTGATGCTGATCCGGATGCGAATCGTCCTTCTTTTAAAAAGTTCAAGGTATGTTGATTTTCGAGATTGATTTTAATAAATAATAGCTTGAACAATTGTGTGAACAATAATCTAAGATATTAAAAATGTTTAAGCAGTAAATATACATATTTAGTGTAAAAACTCGTGACTGAGTAACATATCTTATTTAAATTTAGCTTTAGAATTATATTAATGAAATTATATACACCAAAGATCATCTATTTGTAAGGTCCAGACATTTGTTTTGGTAATAACGACATTAATTTGAATAATAGATATTAGCAAAAACACTTAGTTCTTTTTCGAAAAAACTGAGAATCTAGATATTTTTAATGATATCTAGACTGTGTTCATAATTATTTTATCAACAATAATTTATTGATATATATCTCTAATATAATAAGGTTTAAAAAAGTAAACCCTAATAAATAAAAAATGCAAGTCAGTGCGATCGATGTAAGCTGATTTATTAAACGCGATATTCACAATGATAAATAAATTCGGAAACAACATCGAATACAGATTTTGTTTGAAAATTATAACTATACTTGCTGTTGAAAAAAAAAACATCCAAATTAATCGGTGAAAGACAATGAGAAGCAGCAGAACGAGACCCTTATAAGTGCGCGCCATATAGATTTCAGGCTCCCGTAAAAATCAGTAACATCGACAAACACGAGGAGGATGGACAAGGCTAGAGAGGAAGGGTTGAAGGGTGGGGAAAGGCCCGAACGACGCGACGTCGTGGAAAGAACCGCATGGAGATCCCAATCTCGCGTGGAAGCCTCTCCAGCAGTGAGTAAAAGGTGGCTAACATCTCGAACATCGTCCCTGTAATCTAATGAGCACCTGCTAGGAGTGCCGCCTACACTCTACATATAGAGACAGACGCTTCTACGTAAAGTCGCATATGCGATCCCAGGGCCGTATCCGTCCGCCTACCGGTGCTAACATTGTTTCAGTCGCCTTCGTCGAAACATGTTATTTGTATCGTGAGAAATCTTTTCCGTCGATCGTAAACCGCTCGAGTCGCAATATCGTAACGAGGAAGGTTTAACCTCGGATGTTTCATTGTCAAACGTTTGAGCCCCCGCAGACATTTTCCGTAATAGTAACCGTAAGATGTACCGTAAGAATTATTAGGAAATACCAATCACAGTCAAGAATTGTCAAAAATTTCCAATTCCGATTGGTTAATTCTTACGGTACGTCTTACGGTAAGTATGTTTGACAGCCCTTATCCTTACTAAACAACATTTGATGACACAAGTCAATATGTAAGTGCAGTTCTATCTTTGTTATTCATTAAATGTTAAGAAAAGCAGAATGGTATTTGTGTGGACTTGTGTCATTAAATGCAAAGCATCCATAACATCGATAGATATAATGTGACGGCAAAATACGATTAATACAATCATGTATTGCAAAGATCCAAATAAATTGTCTAGATTTTTGCTCTTTTTTTTTCCCCAAAATCGTTATTATTTTATTTAATTCTCCGAGCTTCTCTTTGTTTATATTCCATTTTCGCACTTTGTCGCATCTTAGCATTCTCTTTTTCTCTCTCTTCCCGTGGATGGCGTTGAGATAGCCGAAGGTATCGGGTCTCGCGAAAGACAAATCGCGAGCCACGGCGAGAACGTTCTCCTTCGGCAGCGACGCGCGTATATCCTCGTGCGAAATCTTTCGGATCGCTGACGGATAACTTCCAACGGTGTAGACGCGGACGGATCGCGGACTCGTGTCGTATACGACGGCTCTGTACCTACTCGCCATCAAACAAACGGCCCACGTATAAGTCCGACACTCGCGCGGATACGTATACACGAGGGTATGTACATTCAGATCCGAGAGGAAAAAATAAAGAAACGATGAGAGAGAAAAAGAGAAAGAGGGGGCTACACGTTATGAGGGTACAGGTGCCGGTTTGTTCTCCTTCCTCGTCTTCATCTCCGTGCCATCTCTTTCTCCCTCGTTTGCCGACGTTGTCTACAGACGCGCGCTCCTCTTTTCATTCTCCTCCTCCCTTTCCGTCCGTATATAACTTCTTTTCTTCCTACTACAGCCTTCTTTCTTTCTTTTTCAACCGCGTCGTCCTCGCATCGGCGTCCATGAGACTACCACGAGAGAGGAACCGCTCGTGTATATGCGTGAGGTCGCGCCGAGTGCGGGTGAAAGTCTAACCGTGGGTCACTCGTCAGCCGTCCGTACCCCGCCTGCCGCCTAATGTAGGTGCATCTATATCGCCGCGTGCGCGCGCGATGGTCAGCCTAAACTATAAGCGCTCTCACGTCTTTCTCGCGGAAATACCGTACACGCGCTACCATCGCGCCGATGCGATGAAGCGGCACGACTGGACGGCTATCCCATTATCTCTCGCGCAGCAGATTCGAAAGATGCGCCGCCGCCGATAAACCCCGACGGCGAGGTCCCCTTCCGCATGAGGAAGGCTCTCGCGCTTCGAACACCGAGCGAATCCTCCGTAGAAATGTTATTATGATATCGCGAGTAATAACGCGAGTGATAGACGCGTTAACGCGTGCTAAGTAGCGGTTGTTACGTCTCTCCGCGTTGAATCCGCGGATTTCAGCAGCTCGCGGATTGTAGCTTAATGTCTGTTTAAGTGTTAGATCGCCGTTCTCGAATGCTGTTCTTCACTCAACTTTCGTACAGTCCTCGTTTTCGAGAAATTTTCACGTAGAATACAATTAATGAGAGTTCAGTTGCCATACGATAAAAATGCGAGCTTAGAAATTTATCAATCAGATCCATTCAGGAATTGATCCTAATGAAAATGTATCGCCACGGCAAATCCACCGAGATATAAATTGTAAACACGTGTCGTTAGATTTTATCAAGTGATTTTAACGTCGATTTTACATCTGATATCTCTTTTCGCAATAATGCATTATTGTTGATTTTCTGTCGACAAACGTCAGCGCCGTGAATCGTACCTTCTGCTCTGAAAATTACGCGATCGGACGATAGTTAGAAACTGGCGAGCCTAGGTGAAAGCGTCGGTTGAAACATTGTCGCGAGGCGTGGGTCGCAGGGTTAGACGATACGCGCGCGATTTCGCTTCGACCGAGCGAGTGAGCGCGACTCCCTCCCGCGCGCGCCGGAAGAGATGTCGCGTTCACCGCTTCAAACGCACCTTTCCCCGTCCCGTCGCCGGCGCGTCGTTGAGTTACGTGACATGGTATATCGTGTATACACCGTAATCACGTTTGATTGATTGCCCACTGATTAATTGGCGTCTCGATGATAACCGCTGTTGGGCGGAGCATCGATCGATGTTACGAAACTTTTTGATACGCGACTAACATGTGTAAAAGATCTAAATCTTATTACAAATTGTGTAATATTAAATACGCCACACACACAAACGTTCTTTAATCTTCGAATAATTTTAAATATTGCAGGATATCAAAAGATAACTCAATTCCTTCAATCAAATAATATTTGGTTATTTTTAACTTCCACGTATGTCACAATGTAAACCAGTCTACTTCTGTAATTATACAGAGAAAAAATGTTGCTATGAAAAGAGTATAATAATTAATATATATAATAAATTTCATCAGTGCTTGCTAAAACAGAAAGTGTAAAATTATATCATATCTGAATTAACTCTTCATCGGCCAAGTTGGACTTTGAAGACACAATTGATACATCGATTATAAATTCTGGTAGATAAATGAAAATCTGTGAAAAAGAAATGAAATACAATCCGATTTCTATGATAAAAATAAAAACTCGTATTATTTTAAAGGTATGAAAGAATCTTTTTAAGATTTTTGTAAAGAGAGTCTGTGGAATAATCTGCTTTGAAGCTCAAAGACTAAATTGCTGATGAAAGGTGCAAAATTCCACATGGTCGATGGAGTCAAGTTAACACTTAGAAATCATATGTTCCCTCTTTGCCCTAAATTCTTCAAGCACGCTTTCTTTCGTAATATTCTCATCAAGTGGTATGTTGCCTAGTTTGAACGAAAATAGAAATAAGAAAGCCTTTTACTGCACAATTCCTTATTTAAGATACCGCTTGCTATGGGATATAAGCTCCTATAGCGGGGAATTGAATTTCGAAGGTATCGAATAATGGACTCCTACGAGCGAGCAATTGTGTACAGCGGAGACAGTGCTTTCACGGAGCGTTGCGCTTTGGTCGCGCGTAACTCGCCTCATTCGCCGCTAGTCACGCGTCGCACGCACGGCGTTAACTCGCCTTGGAGTTGCGCTTACTCGAACGTGTCCGTAATACCACGCGGATGAGACGGACGGTGAGAGGAAGGAGGTGGAGGTGGTGGAGGAGAGGAATACGCAATGAAATATACTTTTTAGTGTTCACAACCGTCTCGGTGACCGTCTCTCGCTTGGCGGCTCGACGAGCGTGCAATTATCTCACTAACATTAATACGGCGAACACGCGATACTGGCGGCGAGTCATTACTCCCGTCTAACCTAATTAGCAATTCCTCGACCGCTAATTATTATTAATAGGTGGACATACCAATACGCGCGATTAATCGCGAATGGCTATACGTTGAGGCCGCGCCCGTTGTTACTTGGGTCGAAGGCAAAGCAAATAACCGAACGTTGGTAATGACCATTAGGCGAACAATCGACGCGCTTAATGGTCGATGCAGCGTTTTACTTAAATTCCACGAGAGATCGGCGAATCTCCTGACGTAATTATCCGCCGTGGTGCCTTCCGAGGTTACGGTTAAAGTCAGCCAAGTGGACGAGTAGTATCGAATCGCGAAGGAATAAGAGGGAAGCGAGGAGAGCCGGGGAAGATCGGGGGAGATGGTTACTTCTATAAGAAAGGAGGGCCTCCTGATTTATACCGTGTGCTTTATGAGCAGCCTGCCTCTCACGGTCGCGGTTTAAGTTTTGTCCGTCTCGGATCGGCACGCCAAACGGCGGAGATGCATGGAGAGTGACGTCGAGGGTAGCAGGGCGCAATAGGATTACGCGAATAACGAAAATGATGAACACCTTGTTTGCTTGTCTTATTTTCTTTCCGTCTGAACAACATTCTTGCACACGTATTTACTTAAGCTTTCTTGATCGGATTTTTTTTTCATTCGCAAAATGGAATTCGTGACTCAAGGATAATCTGGTTCGAGAGAAAATAATTCTTCGTGTCTTCATTGATCGGTCAAAAAGTTAATTGTAATTCGAATGAGCAAAAAAACCGTCGGAATTGTCTTTCGATTTTGATTTGTAGAGTAAATAATACTAGACCTATACTTTTTTATTCGATTATCTGAAGATTTAGATCAAAACAATCCTTAAAAAAAGAATTTTTTTATTTTCAACAAATACCTTCCAACTATATGAAGTATTTAGAAAGATATTTGATTAAAAAATTTTATGGTATTTCGTACTCTTAATAACAGTAGTTATATTTCTTGAAAATATCAGAAATGAAAAAATTCGTTATTATCGAGAGGTTCTTTCGATCCCTAAACCTTGAATTAAACAAATAAGAAATATATAGATTTAATATTTTTTATGCTCTGTAATAATAATGCGCAACTTGCAAGATCCTCAGCAAATTTTTCTGTTGCTCACATCATAACCAAAAACATAAAATCATTTTCTATTTTGTGTAAATGAAATAAACATTATGCAGCCCGAAAATAAAAAATTTCTATATTATCAGCGCTTTGTAACATAATATGTCCAAAATTCATCAAAATCGAAGAGACAGATTTATGTTGTCAACGATTTTCTTGTAGGTGAAATTCATGTCATTTATATAGTTTTACATATAACGTATAATATAGAGAGCAGTTTAGAGTTTAGAGACCGCACGCGACAACATAATGGTTTCTGAGGGCGGCTTAGGGGGAATGTCGCGCGAGTCGCAAAATAAATCCCATCAGACTCCGTGACGATTTTTCGCGATCTGCGAACAGGTATGTTGATTGCGAGCAGCGATGTGTGCATAGAGACGCGCGTAGATGCGCCGCTCGCATAGCTATAGCCGAAGCGGCACAGCTATGCGCCACTATAATGCCGCGCGGCGCAGCGCGCTTGAGCGACATCGGTTAAACGATGCTCCCGGGTGAACAGGACATCGAGGGATCGCTGGACCCCGTTGCCGAGAAGAGAGAGATAAGCCGCGGACACGTGGGAAAATTACTGCGCGGCCACTCCACCGATTCCTTATAGACCCCGGTCGTCCATTGTGACTTCAAGATCGCATACCACTATTGATTTATTCTAAATCGCCTTCCGCCACGATACGCTTCGCGCCGGTACGCGCTAGTTATTTAAGATCGACCGGCACGTGGAAAAAATAGTTGGAAAATATAGCGTTCCAATGAGGAAGAGATAATTAAAATGATCAAAGAGAAAGAGATTGAAAGATAAAAGAGATGGGCGGACGAAAGAGAAACGGAGCTTACTCGCCTTGCGTGCCACCCTCAAGCTCGTTATGTATCTGCTATTGGATCTTCTGGAAATGCATTGTGATTCTTACTAAGATTTATTCGAGTACTCATTAATACCTTTAAGATTTTTACGGGTGTTTTCTTCAGAGGTGCTAACGAGTTTGCGGGTTATCGCTGTATTGTGATCCATTGATTCGTGAACCTTGCCATTTACCTCATCAGGGCAAGAAGTACATTGGTACTCACAATCAGTATCACTGCACTCCTCGACGTTCACGAAACGTTGGCATTAACAATGAATCACGATAACCCACAAACTCTTTGACACCTCAAGCACTCATTGTATTCCCGGTATAATGTCGAAAATTTTTATTATTTTTAATCAAGCTTTTAATTAAGTAGACGCGGATATCTTTTTGATTTTGATAAGCGTTTGATCTGTTTTTGATTTAAAAAATCTTTCGCAAAATCACCTCGTTAATTTATACTGGCCGATACAGGTTTTACAAGAATCGATTCGCGCAATGACTTGCACGTCGTATAAATAAAATATAATCTTTCGCCTCTCTAACACTCTTCTCGTATATCTTATATATCTTTTCCAAGGAGAAGAATAGTGGATTTCTCTGGATGGTTTACGAGCGAATTCTATATCCTTCATTCACATAGAGCACGGATATGCTTTTCGATCCCAACGACGCAACTGCAGAAATGATGACAGCGGTAGCAAAAGCAGCAGCAATAGCGGCAGCTGGGCAACTGCGAGGACAAACATATCAAGAAGGATAGGAGCGGAGAATGAAGAAAGAGGCGGATATATTCGCAACGTACGAAAACGAATGTTCAGAACACGCACGAGCGAAAAACTGGTCGTGCCACCTACACGAACGATACAGGGTCGCGCGGCGGGGTCAAAGGTCGGGCCCCCACAGAGCAGTAAACGCAATTTTTGCATGGCGACCGAATGCCAATGAAAACCGGGTTATTAATAAATCGACGTAATCGCCGCGGTCGTCTCGATCATCGCCGTCGCTGCGCGGTGCGCGCAACGAAGGGCGCGACAGGGCGAAGACCCCCGAACGAGTGCGGTTATTCTTGAGCTTTTATAACGCCCCTGATGGGAGGAATAAATTAAAAATAAAATAAACAGGGGAGAAGGTCAAGCGTCGCGACATTGCATTAATAAACTCCCCGGGCATCGTGCTTAAGAGGTTCATTCCTTCGCTTCTCTCTTTTCCCTCAGTCTCTACTCCTCCATCACCCTCTTTCACTCTGCCTTTCTTATTTTCTTTCTCCCGTCTGTCCATCGCCGTCCTTCTCGATTCACTATCCGCACGATATTCTTTCTCCTTCAATGATATCCCTTCGTCTTTCGACCATGGCAAGTGCTTAATTCCATCAAGTCTTAACTTTCGGATTAAAAGAAGAGTTAAGAATCAGTTTTTTGCAAATACGAAAATATTTGCCGAGCGTACTTCGTACACGGGATATATAATAGCATTTATTTTCTGATATGGTCAACAACTCTTCCATGGTCAACCCTGCATGTTTACAACTAATGTATTTGCCACGGTTTTATAATATTATATAAAGTCTATTACAAAAGTCTTGTTACAAAAAATCTATATGTTGAAAGTTAGGTAATAATAGTATAATAATAGCAATGTGGTAAATATTGTGTTCAACGTTAATTTTAATATTGTATTATTTTTTAACAAGTAGATTAATCTCTCGTAAAGCGAAAGAAAAGAAGGCGAAAATCAACGAGAGACGCCCGTGCGTCGTTTGTGTCCTCTCCTGTTTAGAAACGTGCCTCAGTACCGTGGCTTACCGCGAAGGAACAAAATCCAGGATACTCCAGCATCTAGATACTCCCTCGGCCAGCTTGAGTCCGTATCTGAGCGTAGATCGGAATTCAGGTACACGGTAGCGCTACCTCGAGGCGCACAGCTCGTGAATACACCACCTCCGTCCGCCGTGGAGGCAGGGAAAAAGCACATAAAGGACGAAGACAAGAAGTAGGAAAGACGCGGAGACGGGGTGAGAGACTGGGTGGACCGAGCGAGCGGGAACAAGGTAGAAACCTCGCGGCGAAAGAAAGACGCAAGGAGGAGTCAGCTTGCGAGAATAGCCGGGCCGCGCAGCGACTTCAGCCCCGCCGGCTCTGGCCGTCCGGTGATCTACCGTGCCGAGCCAAGCCCCTCATTAACGCCTTTGCTAAGAAATTACACGCAGTCGGTGGCAAACAAGAGCAAGAAGGTGTCGGCCGCGCTCGTTCTGATACACGAGACCAGCGCTCTTGTCCGCCGCCTCGCCTCGCTTCGTCGCTTCCGTCCCGTTCTCGCGCAAAGCTCGGCTCTCTCCTCCCCTGTCGCGAAGCGTGCGAACCTTTGCAGCCAATTCGATCGAGATTCTGGTCCAGATAGCGCGCGCCCTCGTCGTACGTGCCTGAGAGTCTCCGCCTCGAGATCGTGCGAGATTCGAGCTTCACCGATCGTACGCTTTTAGCCAACATTTCGCCGATTTTTAGCGTTTTCGTTCGCCTGCAAGAATTGTCCAAGTAGGTATATTAAATTTTTTTAATATATTTATATTAATGACAGAGATAAATTAAGGTTTAAAAATTGTTCAAGTTTAAAAGACTTATCTTCTGCCTAAATTTATTAGAAAAACAATAGATTAATTCTACTACTATGGTAGGTCCTTCCTATTTGTTTAAATATTATCATCTTTAATGCAAGTTCTTGAAAATCACAATATAATAAAATTGTTTTCCCTAATATACTATTTTTTCTAAGAAACTTTTTTTAAATTTATTATACCTATATGCTTTATCATAATCGCACGTTTAATCATCCAAAAAATGAAGCAGCGATGAGATTCGTTCATCATGCAATCATATTAACAGATCAGAAAACGGGTTCTCTCCTCTTGTTAATCTAGGCAACACCCAGAAACGTCTCTTGGCCGATCTTGTATGAGCTAAGAGCTCGGAATAAGCTCCACGCATCGCCAATCGTGAGACCAAAAAGTCATGAACTCGATCGTTGTATACACGACAAGACGCGCGTCGGCCGAATTCCTGTAGGATCGTCCTGCCTGTACTCCCCCCGCAACCCCCCCGTCCTTCGCGTTGATGTCTGGTGCCCGCGGTCGGTGTTACGATCGAAATGACTGACGTACTGACGGGAAACATTGCGGCCCCCCGCTGTCGAATGTCGTCGGCCGGATCGGCCGAGTGACCGATGTGGGTGAATCTTTTTCAGCTCCGACGAATGGCCGTGAGAGAGATAGATAAAGCGAGTCAAATAGAATTCTTCGAAAGGCGCAGGAGTGAAGTTGCGGGTAAACATGGATAAACAGATTCGTCGACCGGGTGTCACGACCGGGAATGATCATCTCTTCTATAACGTCATACCTATTATAGAGAAATCTCCGACGTGATTAAATTCACGCGGAGAAGCGAACTCTCTCGCACCGTTACTGTGCGATCAACGAAATAAAATAATGTTTCTGAGAAACAAAGTATGAAATGATATCAAGCTCCTAGAATAAGCTACGTATAGCGATACATTTGAAATTACTTCCGCAACGTTTGAACCCTGGCAATCCGTGCGAAATTCACGGGCATTCTCGACAATAAGTAACGGTTGTTACGGGCTAACGGTCGAACGTCAACGAGCAAACAGTGTAGTGAGCCGGCCGACGTCGTCTAGCTGAGGGCCGATCAAAATTTTCACTCGGGCGATGCGCGCATAACTCGGTTGAGTTGTTGCATCCACCTACCCTGTCCGGGATGCCCATCATCGCGGCGCGGTGCCGGCCCGCGGTGCACCTGGGATGACGGCTCTCTGCAAGATTGTAGATCCGTTAAACCAGGCGGAGAGAGAAACTGCGGCCGCGGCGAGGAAACGTCGGGCAGAAAGATACACAGGCTGAATCGAGTCGCGCGCGCGTGCGAGTGCGCTTATACGTGACTTCCGCTTCATATCGAGAGTAACGTCGACGAGTCGAAAGTTTCGAAGGGTTCCGCGATGGAGAGGAGGACCGGGGGGGGCAGAGAGGATCAACCGTGTCGTGTCTCCATTTCGAATCCTCGTTACGTTGCCGCGAAGGAGAGCACGCGCGTCTCACGAACGCGAGGCGCGACCGTGTAGGCGTGTAGAGAAGTAAGAGAATGTCTTCCCGTGTCTGCCAGATGTCTAAACGTTGATAAGCCTCGGCGAGCGGCTAATAGCCGTTTAATAAGATTACGTCTCCGGGCGGACGGACTTGACGTGGCCGGAACACGGTTCTCTTTCTTTCTCTCCCTCTCTCTCTCTCTTTCTCAGGCCGGGTCCGTTTGCGTTCTTACGGCCCGATTTTATGGTCTCGCGGATACATACATATACTATAGATTACAGCTATACACGACCGTCGTGTTGCGACGTTACATATGAGAGCGCTAATGCGATCGTGTCATAGCGCGGTGCCGTTTTTCGTAAAGCGAATGAGCTTTTGGGACGAAAGCTTCGTCGGGCGATACATGCACTATCCGCCGTTTCTGAGATAACCTGACAATAACCTGTTCAAAATCTATAAAGCTTCAGATACAATTGAAAAACACAGGTAATACGAATAGAAAGTAACATAAGGTGCGTTTCATTAATCACACAAGTTGACACAGGTATCATTCCATCTTTCTTTTCATTTAGTAATAAAGAAAAAACGACGACGGCAAGATAGAATTTATATCGATTTGTGTTACCAAATAGAAAGTAGCTAAAGATTTCAAGTTATTACAAACTACACGGAAAAGATATATATAAATTATTATATTTAGATCATTCAAAAAATTATTTTCAAATCAACATCTAACTAAATTTTTAGATATTTTAGCAAAATTCTTTCTGTATGTATATATA
>NW_017277125.1:1276029-1406382 GCF_001594065.2 Cyphomyrmex costatus | reverse complement strand
TATATATATATATATATATATCAAAATGCACAATTTTTAATAGATTGAAGTCTGTTATTTTCGGTTCCTATTGCCTGTACTTCTTAAATGTGTCTCAGACTTAACATTATTATACCGATGACGGATATCGCGCGATCATGTAACCCATTTCCCGACGATAATCGCTTGCGCACGATGTTCGTGGGCAACAGTCAGCTTTTTGCATCCGGATAATTTCTAACATTGTTTATGGAGGCTGGAATAATAATTATAAAACATAACGTTGTTGTAACGCCTCCGATATTGTAGATCGTGCTTGCTTGTAAGCCTCGATAAATATCGTGTCGCTATATCGGACGTCGTTACGTCGCACGACCGGTTCTACGCGCGCGATATAGTATAATTTATTAATGCATAATTCACTATATTTTATTAGGTCAATTTAGTAATACAAGTAATTAGCAGCATAAATAATATCTCCAGTGCGAGATGCAAATAAGTATACACTCTTTCCCACACGCGGTGTCATAAACCTATAATTTTATATATGTGTGAAGATACGATTAGAATCATATGATATAAAAATTACTTAATTGCTCGTTTAATGTAACTAAAAAATATTATGGCATAATGTAATTTGATCCTAAAATGTTGCCATTAAAGATATATCATCTTAATAAGATTATTCTATCTAACATTTGTTCAAATGTATGCTATAAGATGTATATTTCTGTAATCATATAATAAATATATATACTACTTAAAATATTTCCAATTATATAGAATAGTCAGAATTATGCTTGGTAACGTATAAAAAAATATTAAATTAAACATAATGTTAAATTATGACGATTTTAGAGGATATACAAAAACGAGATGTATCAAGAAGGCCCATAGCCAGTGGCCATTTGCATCCTCATTTCCAATGGTCAGTGGTTTCACGGGCAATATCGCGAAATTTATCGGGGTGCGGTTTGCGATGATATTTTACACAACGAGACCGGCGTGTGTGAGGGGTACACCGCGGGGCCCACCCATGGCGGGGCCCCAGCGCCACCCCATGTTTGGTACCGCAGGAGGAAGGGGTGGCCCAACCGACCGAGAGGCGGAGGGAAACGCCGTATAACCTCGCTATTATTCTGGTATTTATACCAGTGCGCCCGCTGCTCTCACCCACCTAAATCTTCTTAATACGCGGCGGTTAGTGTACTTTATTAAACTCGCCGTGCTGGTACGCGCGCCCTCGCCCCCTCTCCCTTTTCCCTTCCGCAGCTTCCATCTTCGCCAGGACCACGAAGGAAAAGGGAGGGAATGCAATTCGCTGCGGGACATCGAATCATCGGCACACTGCACGCTTTTGCATTTAAATTCAATGAAAGCTTAACTTGCTCGGCTTGCGCAATTTTTTTACCCTTTCTCTAAGTTCTGACCAACCATGTGGCTTTTAATTTTTCTTGAACTGTGATTTATAACATTCACTTGGCTATAATTATATATATTACATCTATAACTTTTACTTGGCAGCAATTGTCAACTGTGGAAATGATTTATAAGTCTTGAATGTAAATGACGTTATTAAGTGAGACGTATTATAAATGAATTGTACTATAAAATACTTTAATACGATTATTTATTATCGCTAAAATCAAGTTGAATTAACGTTGTAAAATTGTCACATAATTATTTTTCTATTTGTCAGAGAGTTGCGAAACTATTAAAAGAACTATTCAAACGCCACAATGAAATGATTACGGAAATTATTACCAGATTTTAATAATTAAACTAAAATACATTGTCCTACCCCAATCTAAATAAAAAGGCAATTCTCTCGCCGGATTATTCATATAGAACAGGTATTCGCGCCCCGACCGGGGTATCTTCTCCCGAATTAAATCTGCTTTCGAGGTCGAAGTTCTGCGTGCTCCTGAGATTTTCGAGTCACCTCAGAGCGAAGAGTCGTCTCATTTGCATACGTGACCTGACCCGGAGTCACCCAAAAGAACGAAGCGGCCGAGGCGGCTTTATAAAACAGTCGAGAGAAGGACGTATCTTCCTGCCCGCCTCCTCTCTCTGATCCAACGTCGGACCGCGTCGTAGCTTTGGTCCACGTATAGGTGATTGCCGTCCGAAATTTATATTCTCGCAAATTCCACGGAATCGTCGGTCCCTCGGGTACGTTCGACAAAACGGTCGCGGGCAGCAGATTTATATAAAACTGTAATGCGGCATTGCGCGTGTAACGAGCAAAACCATAAGCTCTGCCTACCACGAGCGAGGTCGACGTTAAAGGGGGATTTTTATAGCGGCGGCAGCATCAGGGATCGTTATACTTGCCGGGATTTATAGATTTTGCCCAGCACTCTCCGAGCCGAGCGCGCCCGGTAGTTTAGGACGCTTTTAGGACGCTACGAGTAACGATCCTTTAAAATCCATCGTTTAACGACCGTTTTAAATTCGTGCATGCGCACGCCGCCCGATACCTCCTTACAAAATGTGTTTGCTTATCGGGGCTTTGGCGGCTGGTACGACGAAACTCATCGTCGGATACATCGACCTTAAAACAGTGCACTTCGTTTACACGAATGAATTTGCTATAAACAAGAATAATTATATTAAACGATCATTAATCGTACAAATCTATTAACAAATGATTAAATACGTATCACTAAATGAAATGAATATTATTTTCAATAAAAAACGAAATAAAAAAATATAGAAGTTGTTTTAATTGTTTCTTAACTTTATTAATTACGTTTATAAATAATTGTGTTTATGAACCATAGAGATTTTACTTAAGGTATAAGAAAAATATTTCTATGTATATATATATATACATATATATATTAATAAAATACACTTTAGTAATTACTATAAATATTACTTTCGATGAAACGAATATAACGATATAATTATTTATTCGTATTTATCTACATGTTGTGGATATAACCGTATGATTCGCGTAACTCGCAAATTTATGTATATTCTGAGGACAATAATTTGATGATTGAATCATGCGGAACAAGCGCTTCGTTATTTTCTGCGATCATTTCCTCAATCGATGAATATCGAAACGACGAGCAGGAACTTCTCGCGGAGGGATTCCCTGAGGAAGGGGTAGGCCAACTAGCTAGCCAGTTACAGGAAGAGAGCTCCGTCTCGGATAGAAGGAATAGGTAAGGCCACGTACGTGGAAGTCGAGTCAAGGCGGGTCGAGTAAGCACGAACGAGCGAAAGACAGCGTCGTAATCACATTACCGTGATTTTTTCGCGGCGACCGGCTATTAATTCCGCGGATGTACATGTATGCGCGCCGCGCCGAAGAAGAGAAGGAGAAGAAGGAGAATAAGAAGCGGAGAAACAGGGAGAAAGAGGATAAGGGAAAGAAAGGCGTAAAGAAGAGAGACGGGCGGGGGAGCGAGAGAGGGCGATGAGAAGAACTGGTGAGAAGGAAGAAGAGGAGGAAGAAGAGGAAGATGAGGAGGAGGAGAACGAAGACGAAGACCTGCCGGGTATAGGCCTGGGACCCCACCTAAGCATCTGCGAGCGCGGCCCCTAAGCATCGGTGTGCGGGTGTGGCGAATACGTGCCGGGGTCGACGGGTCGGACCCCGATGGACCCCTGGACCTCATGGAACCTAGATCTTCGTGCCCGTGAACGCACGCAGCGCCGTACTCGGACACACACTGACGCGAGCGTATTCATCGCATCTTCGAACACCGCACACGTATGCGCGCGCGCTCGCGAGAGGTACGGGCCGAGCACACGCACGCCCGAGCGGGTGGAGGATGAGCGCGAATAGGCATAGGCGTGGGAGAGTTCATTCAGCGGAGATACTATCGCCGATTTTATTTCTAGGCGGATATATTCCGTGCCCGTTAACCGACGGAGGGTGGGTGGCGGATTGGGGGACAGCGCGGGGAACGACCAAACGGAACGCTCGTAAAGGATGCGAGCGATGCATCGCGGCACCAGCGCGCCGTATTAGCCGTAGGATTTAAATTAGAGAGATAATTTTCTATTAGTTGCGCGTGATAAACGCGCCGTTGTTGTTTCTTTCGACGGCGTGATACCACGCCGTTTTCTCGGATTTTTTTACGGCCGTACTTAGTGCCCAAGGGTCGCCACGTCGATCCGTGGGCGAAGGATTAAATCTTTCCCCGTATAGTGAAGAGAGTACAGCGGACGACTAGACACCTGTTGTAAACAATCACCTATAATTCAGTGCGATTACGTGTATCTTGTTAATAGTAAATTTACTACAAAATGCAAACAAGTTTCAACATATTTATTGGATCTCGTTAAAAATATCTCTTTAAATTACACGTATATTTTTGGAAAATATAAAATGCATTTTCGAAAAAAGTATGTTGTAATCAAAATCAAATTATCTTTTAAGCTATAGATCCAATTATAGTTACAAATCATAATAAATATATTTATTTTGAAATTTGAACAAATTTTGTTAAAATTATCAAAATTAAGTTATAGTACAATGAATAGAGAAATCATATTATATATTACTGAATAAATCTCTTTTTTTATATGCTATCTTACTAAAAAAAAATTAAGTAAATGTTTTCTTGATCTAAATGGAAATTATCTACTCTCTCTTCAATACGATATTACATGTATACACCTATATCAATTTTTAAAAAAATTTCGATCACACATGATAAGAATATATTGAATTAGGTTTAATTTAAAGGAATGATTTTGGATTTAACACGCGATATCTACTAATTTTTCAGTGTCATTGAAAACCACCCGAAGATCTCCTCTGCCTCATGGAAACTTTCCCTTTTTCGTAGCAAAAGAAATTATGACTAGGGTGTAATTTACTGTAGGGGTAAACTATCATTACGATATTTAATAGTGAAAAGAAACTCGGCACGCTCCTGCCATTCGTGCGAAAGTATAGTTTCTCGCGTGATGCAATATAATACGCAATAATAGAATATTCCTTTCGGATTCAACGCATTTCGTGAAGCCCTAATTCACGTCGTTTGCGAGATCGATCATCGGGGGCGTCAATAATACGTAACCACGGCACCATAGAAATAAAATAACCTGCGGCGACATCGACAACGTAGAGAAAAGGAGGAAAAAGGCGCGACTAGGGAGAGAGAGAAGAGAAACGGCGAAACGCGAGTCGGCATTGCGTTCGCCGTGCATTCAATCCGCACGATTCCACCTAAATTATGCGTAGGTACGCGAGAACGCGGCGGCGGATCATCTATTGTCCGTGCGAGTCTCACGGGGGCCGCCGCGCTTTTCGCGAACGGACGAAACATTCGCCGCCGCGCGCTGGTGGTTTCTCGCGCGACCGGCGCCCTTACGTCTCGGACTCTTAATAGTATTGGAATTGCTAGTTAGACGCATAATCGAGTTACGACTTTTACCGCGAATGATGAAGGTGGATGGTCCATGGGGTCCGCGGCGTTCGCATCCCGATCATGCGAGCGCTCGCCGACTAATGAAAACGAAATCCCCCTACGAGATGCTCCACGAAACGGTCCCTTCCGGGGGAAGATGCGGCCCCATCGCTTCCTCCAGTTCTCTTCTATCGCCGCCGCTTCGTTTCCTCACGGACGGCTACTGTGAGAAGCTATTCGTTCTCCCCTGCAATTTTCCGCCTGCCACTTTCGCGCAGCGCAGCGGCACTCCGCGATACGCGCTAATCGATTAATCGAGCTACACTAATTCACGTCTTAATTCTAAAAACAAATACTATATCTCACGTGTGAAAAATTGATAGCAGAAGAAGAGCACCGTGAGTCTTGGGAATGAAATTTTTATTTCATATTATGTATTAAAGTAGATACACCTATCTAATATAATTATCTGCAGATTTAAAGACTATATTAGTGTAACATTTTAATGAGCAGACAAAGGAAAGACATTCGTTAATGAAATCAAGGAAATCGAAGATTATATCCTTTATCACTATACAGTATAGAAGAACAATGTAATGTACGTTACATCTGCACTCTTCCTTCCTTCGTTGTTATCTAACTTTACTGAATGCATTATCGAAAGAAGATTCAACGTTCATATGTAAAAAGTGCACCCGTCAACCACGATACCGATTCGTTAGAATATAGGCATGTAAGCGATCTTTAACCTCCGCAGGAATCATGGCACGTCCGCGGAATGACATGACGGCGAAGGTATCGCGACTCTTTGTGGCGGCTCCTCGGAACGCGTCCGTTCTCCTCGCGCGCCACTCCAGGAAAAAAAGACCGACGAACGACACCGATCGTAGTCGAGCATTGGACAATGCTTCATTAGAGCATTGTCGGTGCACAATATCACACAATTAGCCCGCTCGGCCGTTCCGAGCTTTTAAAAGGTCTCGCGCGGCGATCCTACCATCACTACCACGATCAGACGATCTGGCATCGATCGACGCGATCCCCTCGATCGGCCGGTTACGTGGCGGCATTATGTGCCGGGTATAATGCTCTTCTTTATGCCCGTACCTCTTACCGCTAAAACGTCCGTAGCGTCTCTCTCGAGCGTTAGCTCGCGTCAGGTTACAGCTACGTTTTGAATTATATCGCTTTCTTAAATGCCACAATGTTTTCTGAGAAACCGTTCAATCTATGTATCTACAGGCAAAACGTAAAATCAATGTTAACGAATTTTGACTTACAGTATGCTCTGCTTCCTGTTTTCTAATTTTGTCTTTTTCCCTAATTGCGATTTCTTTTTTCATTGACAATCGTATTTCTCGTTTCTTCCGAAGTTCGTCAAATTTTGTTTGGATGATAAAAAAATGATAAAAAGCAAAAGTAGGAAGCAAAAAGTACATTATCAGATCAGATTTTAGTAGATATATGCACGAAGATTTGCCGGTTCTTTATTACACAGGATATGTTACTCGTATCTGGATTAATTTTTATTACTTTTACAAGACAAAAATTATTAATTAATTCTTACATATATTTTAACACTTTTAGGAAGTATTTGTAAGGTTATGTATTTAAAAAAATATATTGACCATTATTTGGTCAAATGCTCCTATAGTATTTAAAAAAAAGAAATGTGTAGGATACGAATGACTCATCGTGCGTACTAAAGTTAAGAATAAAAGTTGCAGCTTATTTAATTTAAAGTGATTACAACCAACTATCTATGTATTTGATTTGAATATACATACCCGAGAGTATTAAAATTGTATTAATAATTTTATGCGGTTGAACACACTCGGGAAATGTTTCCATTTGCGTTTCAAGCAGCTTGTTTCATCGCGTCATACAAAATTAGAAGTAACGTCAATTCGTCACGGTGATTGGAGAACGCGAGTCCCTCTCATCGTCAGTTTCCATAAAGTCGGTGAACGCGCGCGTTGCGACTTTTACGGTGAAGAGTCGTGCGAACGAGCCGATTTCAATCTCAAACTGAACGAAGTCGCGATCCTTCGTAACATTCAACGTAGAGACGAGGAAACTTTTGAGGAGATTGCGAGAAATCCTCGTGGTATCATCCCGTTAGAGAGCGACGCGTCTCAGAGGTATCTACGCACCGCGCCGGCGACCGATAACCAATCGTGTAATAACTCTCGCGTAATTAGGGAACGGCACGAAGCGTGCATTAATCACCATCGAATTGATTTGTTACCACGTTAAAAGCTGACTTTCGTGGGAGAAAGGTGGATGGGCCCGCGAACGAGAGATGTCGAGAAGGAAAGTTGGGGGAGGGGAGAGTCTTCTAGGGCGTGCGAGGACAAAAAACGGAATCGCGAAATTAGTAGGAGAACCGTATCTCTACCTTCGATGTAATAAACCAATTCTCTACCTTTCCACGTTATCTCCCCACCTACTTATTCACCTCTCATTCCGGGAAGACCGTCCACAACCGAGTTGCAACCAACCCTTCCCTAATTGGACCGCATTCCACGTGGAGGCCCTCGCTATGTATGCGTGTATGCTTTACCGGAATTTTCATTAGCGCGGCACTCCGTCGTGACGGAAGGTCCTCGATACGTGGTGTACCTACGCCGACAACACCGATACACAGCCGTGGCCGTGACCGTAA
The DNA here is from genome assembly GCF_001594065.2 of Cyphomyrmex costatus. NCBI lineage: Eukaryota > Metazoa > Arthropoda > Insecta > Hymenoptera > Formicidae > Cyphomyrmex > Cyphomyrmex costatus. The sequence continues at coordinate 1,398,366 of NW_017277125.1, read as the reverse complement.
GTTATGCTCGCGGGGAAGAAGAAGAATCCGAGTGAATTACTATCGCGGCGAGAGGGTTGCAGCAGGAGTTTCGCGATGACTGCTTCCCACTGTCTTTGATGAGCGTTGGCGAATATATGGCAGCGAGAGTATTACGAGCCTTTGATCCTCGTGCGGGATACATTAGCACGCGCGTGGATAGCTAGATAATTTATACAAGTCTACATGGGAAACCGTCTAATCATTTCCATAATAAACCTCCAATTATGCTGGTACTTTCGTAATCGTGGCGTAAACTTATCTGTGAATTATCGGCGTAATATAAATAATAAAGATGCTGATCTTGCGAGACCGTTCTCGCTTCCTGTTCCGCGATTTGCAACATCCTTCATTCGCATATGCACCTCTGAAAGCAATCGACACGGAGAGAGGAAGACGTCAACGAGGTCGACGGGTACGCGTGATGATGATACAACGAGATCAGAAGCGAGGTAAAGTTCCTCGAAGCTATTAACGCGAACCGTGATTCATGATGGTGGAGTCATCGCGTAGAGAAGAGGTCGTGGCGGCTGGACTCGCCGTACTTGAAAGCTTTTAAACGATCACGGGGGAAGAGGAGACGCGGTGAACCTGTCCGTCACGTGGTCGGAGATGAGCAGCACCCACTTCTTCGGGGCCGTTCTTCAGGGCACGCCGCGGACCCCGGTGGGAGGTGAGAGGTTAGACAAACACGAGGCCTTATCTGATGGCCCGTCAGCGGTGCTCTCCGGCCCTTCTACGGACCCAGCGCACACTCTGGCTCTACCCCCGCAACGCGCTGCTGCGCGGAGAGGTAGACAAAAAAGTAGTGCCTTCGAGAGCGTCGCTCCCGGCGGCGCCGTATCCCTTTCGTTTTGATAGATTCAATTTCGTGTTGATGTCTTTCGCCCACACTCGGCTCGGCGCCTCGAAAATCCTCCACATCCCTTTCATGGAGATGAATTACTCGACGCGGAATTGCCAGGCGAAAGTGCGTGATACAGCTGTCGTACAAAAATTCATGAGAGTGTGTTATCTCTATACTAAAGTACAGAACTGATTTTTTCATAAAAAGAACGCGACATAATTTTATTCGCTTTCAACGTTGTGTTCTCGTTACGAAGCAATATACATAATACACAATGTTAATAGTATTATAAATTCTTAAGATTAATGAAACTCGTTCGATAAATATCAGCGAACCTGTAAAGATAACAGTCAGACGTGTATAGTCTTAATATCGACTTCAAATTTATAGTGTTTGCATCTCTCTTTGACCCTTGTGCACACTTACATTATCGGGAGTAAATAATTTGTTCGTATGATGTCGACGTGCGCGCGTTGCATCGGGCATAATTTCCAGTAAATGTATGCACTACAGAAGAGATATGGAGAGGAGAACCCCGTACAAAGTTATGTAAGGTCAAAGAGTAAAAACGATATCTCATCCGTTTTAATAGAGTTGGTCTCGCATGGGTTTCAAGAGGCGCGCGAGGATCGGAGATCTGGACCGCTCAAAGAGGAATTTGTGGCTCGTGAGAGCACGTCGTGCCTCGTGCGATAAAGGGCGCGCGTCTTCTTTCGACAGGTATATCTACCTGCCAGCACGCCTCCTCGCGCGGGCGCAGCCGCTGCCGCTTCGTCCATCATTATTCTTGCCTAACATGAGATTACTTTGCATGGATAAACGCGTGTGATACCTTGTAATATGTAAAAGCTACATTTATTATAAATTATCGAAATAATAATTTAATACGAAAAATTAATTTCAGTCGGTATGGCGTTTCTTCCGATTAAAATTGATTCACTACGAAGAGCAAGATAAGACGCATGTGTCAATATCTTCGAATAATTTATTCTCTACGTTGTAACTTAAAGATTCGTGACACGCAATTCTTTTAATAATGTTCCGTTTCATTAATCATCATGTAATTCTCTTACTGCTGCTTCCGTTTTAAAAATGTATATCTTGAAATCTTAAAAATTTATATCTAAATATATATATTATATTATTTATTATATTTATTGTTACCGTTTCTGGGTTTCCTAATAAATGAGTAATGTGGGCCACGGAATGTTTAAAAAAGAAAATTTCAGAGTGTCATTTTTTACTATTTTTCTCTACAAATATTATTACGTATTCCTTTCACTGTCATTTGTCGTGTTTGGCGCGATAAAGCGTATCGAAACATAAGTTAAACAAGAAATAATCACGACGACTGTCTCTAAGACAATCTTATGTCACGTTCGTTGCTACGACCGTCCCGTCGAGAAACAAAGTCTTTTACCGTAAATCGTCACAGTATCGTAATTGAGACGACTCTATCGGGGGTCTTCTACCACGTATTATAGCACCACGAAGTATCCCATCTACCTTCCCACCGGCTACGCCGGTGACTTACTGACGCAGAGACGTGTTACCGCCCGTACATGAGAGCGGTCTTTGGGAATGCATTAACAAATTAATCTCGCTTGCTATCTCGTTCTCTCTCTCTCATTTTATCTCCGCCTTCTCGTATTCAACCGCGGTACAAGCAGTCCCGGCAGTCACCGGTCAGAAATTCCAGGAAGCCGTACCGCTGCTCCGTCGCGCTCGACCAAATTTACGCGCACCGCATAAATACGCGATGTGATCATCGCGGGGCTGATTCAGGGGGTGTGTGTGTTGGCATTCCCGCCTTAAGACAAGCGACCGTGCCGATTTAGGATCCAATCGGCCGAGTTTATGCGAGCTTCGCAGCTGGATGCACGGCCGGTCTTATTTCACGGTAACGTTATTACGTGAGCGAGGGCCCTCGCTACGCGATCCGTACACGCGTGTACGGGCTTGTGTGTTACGGCGCGTATTCTATGTTCCACAGAGCTCACAAGGTGTCTTGGAAACATGGGAGAATACCCATCGGCGGAACACTTGCTTCGACATCGGAACAAATCGAAATATTCTTTACAGTCGTCACCCTTGTTTCTTACTATATATCGATCGTTTTCAAAGAAAGAACAATATTCCAAAATACTCTAATTATTCTTGTACATCATATTTATCATATTCATATTGTAATATGTATCAAGAAGAATGATCGTATTTTTCTTATTTCTTCTCTATGAAATTTTTCGAAATATCTTGCACTTGTAAGATCATCAGAGGATGTATTGATAGATCAATGTATAGAATAATGGCGCAGTTTAATCGAATCTGCGTCGAGACACCCCGTAGACTTCTGCGATAGTGTTGGCAGAGTCGACGTTCGAAGATAGGCTTGTTCGGTAATTAGGCGGTCGGAAAGAGGCTGCGGGGGGTCCGTTTCAGCCTCGAGCAAAATCACGTGGGCGTGCGCTACGTGAGCTTAAAATGTTGCCGGCAAAATTGACGGCGACTCACTAATTAAGCATGCGACCGAATTATTCTCCAGATCCCTGATAATTTTCTCACCTTTCTTGCGATTCTTCATTATCATTCCTCGCCATCGTATAAATAAAATTTACACTACACGTAATCCGCGTATCTTCAGATATTATGAGCAGTATATTCGTTTCGAGATTTATGATAATTCTACTGCACGCAATTTAAAGATAAAACATTCGCCTTACTCACAAATTCAATATCGCTTTCTTATTTAATTCCTCAAGTAGATATATCTCTTGTTAAAAATGATAATCGTAGATTTGATCCTCAATCCCCGTGAAGTTGGTACCACTTTTTGGAAAATGAAACTAACTTCGCAGAGAGACATGAGATCTTTAGAAAATTCCTAAAGTGTATAATGTGGAAAAAAGATGTTCGTCACACAGATAAGTTTGCTTTGTGTTTACGATCAGTAGCATAACGAAGAAAGGACGTAGCTTCTTACGATGTATCATAGGATGGAAACAAGAATAGACTCCCTATTCGCATCACATTGCGGTAGGAGAAAGCGTCCCTCTGCGGCGCCCACGCGCATCGCTGCGCGTCCCTCGTATGAAGACATAAATCAAGCGCTTTCGTGGACGATGCTCGCAATTACACACGCGTAAGCGTAACGTAATATATAATGACGCACGCACGGCGGTATGTACCGGGGCTCGTTATAATATACGCCTGGTTCGTTTCCGAGCGGATCTCTTTCTCACTCGCTCTTTCTTCCTCTTGCACACGAGAAAACCGACGCTAGTGTGGGAGTTGTGCCAATTTGCTTGGTATTTGGACCGCCCTTTTACATAACGAGATGCCCTTTCACCCCGCTGAGACGAACGATCGAGTTTACTCCTGTGGCCGCTGTCTTTCGACGGCCCTTCGATATCTCGTGGCATGATCGCTGACAGATTGCAACACTCGCGATTTTACGCGCAAGAAAAATGTGGAAAAGAGACGCGTATATTGCTTTTCTAAATTTCCTTTCCTTTATGCGAAATACAAAGAGGAATGATGTCTGTTAAGATGAAGATTAATACACGACTCTAATATAATTTAAAAAATTATAAATTATAAATAAAAATTATGCAAATTGATACGCAGATTTTATAGAACTGAAAAAAAGTATTCGCAAATTTTGCATATATCAAACATCAAGATCCACTTTGACCAAAAATAGGATTCTTCTTAGTTTTAATAATTGTAATAAATATTGCAACCAATAGTGGACTTATCGGTCAATAGCTAACCGTTAAAAAGTGTCTCGAATGTGTGTAAAGAATTAATGCAGATAATTATGCATTAATATGGTTCTAATATTTTTAAATAATTGTGAATTCTTGATCAATTCATCCAGTTTGTTTTGCAGAAACGAGCCATCCTTTCTATAGCTAACTTCTCGTGGCCTTGATTATTTCGTTACGAGTTTACACTACATTGCTATCTCGTGATAAAATCTGGTCCATCATAGATCATCAGAGAAACCTCAATACCAGCTCCACGAAACGTTCTGCCTTCTTATCGCGTTCACATTTTCGTCTTGACGTTAGCGAGGTCTACTCTTCGTCTCGATGAAAGGTCCGGCACGCTCGTGCCGATAAATCATTCCGCGATCCGATCGATCTTGCCGTTCGTGCCAACAGATCTCGTGAAGACGATATTGTCTGATAATAAGGCCTCATTCAGACCAAGACGCTATTCTATTACATTAGCATAATAAGTTACTTTCTGCTAAACAATATAATAAATCAAAAATACTTCTCATAACCACCGTTTTTATTTCTTATAACCGCATGTAAAATTTTTGTTATTCACACGAATGTAGGTGTATATATAAAAATGAAATAAAAATGAAACTTTTATAATTTTTCATAATTCAACATGTAAATATAATAGATACAAAACGCGCTTTTCTTTCAATGCACAATTTAAAAAGGAGATTTTTAATAATTATTGTATTATATGATAGCTTGTTATTCCATAAAAAATAATTTTTTTTAGCACAAACTGACGTAAATTACCGTACCGAATTATCCTGAAAGTATTGAGCGAAGCGACGTTCGCGGATGTACGCAGATGTTTGCCCTGCTTTAAGGTGCCCGCTGTCGTCGAAGACAGTCAACGTTTACTCGGTAATTATGTAACCCCGTCAAACTGTTTCACCAAACAGCCGAAGACGGCGGCGTTCACACGACTCTGTACCGCGCCGGGCGGCGACAAAAGCCGGCCCGTTACAGATCACCTGCCGCTTGTATTTGACTATCTCACGATGGCGCGATAAGAAGAGGCTTCGCGCAAATGACTTGCCACCCCTCCACTCCTCCCCCTTTGCCGTTACCGCTGCTCTGGCCGGTTCCGCGAGAGAGAAAAGAGCGCGTAACTATCCGCAGGTTAGCGTGAGAATGTTATTAACCATCAATTACCGAGCTCGCCTTCGTATTTTACTAGAGAAACCTAGAAACATACCTTGGTATAACAACTCTGTGGTAACACTATTATTTACATCGTTTTACTTAGATTTTTTAAATCTTCCACATCATTGACAAATTTTGATTTTATAAACTCTTTCTCACGGGGGGATAAAATCAATTCACGCGGGCGCGCGACTTTCACGTTGAGTCGTCGCGTGATCAGAGCCCATATCGCGGCGAGCGTATCACGGCGATTTCCAGCGGATCGAGATACTTTCACGGCGAGCGTTATGGTTCACGTCGTTTGACAAAAGCGGGGCGCGCGCCTTTCCGGGTTCGCACGAATCTTAGCTCCCGGGGCCGTCGGGCCGTTAACAACAAATTATATCAATTTGTTAGTCACACGAGAGAGCGAGCGGGCATGGTCTGCGGGGGTGGCGCGTTGCATGCGTGTTCCAGGGCCATAGATCAACCGAGTCAGGCTGCGGCAAAGACGTGGAAGAAAAAGGAGCAGGCGGGATCGAAAAGCGCTCGCAAAAAGGAAAGTGGTGCACCAAACTGATGGGCCCGTCGATGCGCGAATGCGCTTTAACATATCGCCTCGTTTACACGTCTCTAATAACGCTGCGTAACGACGGCTTTCTGTCCAGCACCGCGCCGATCGATGTCTGATCTGTCGACGGCTAAAAAATCGTATCGATTTGTCCTGTCAAAATTGGTCTGTGCATTTTTTTTAGCGATACGACGGCCGTTTCGTTCATCCATCAGCAGGTCGGATCGTACTATCCCGACAGTCCTTCACATTTTTCTCATCGGGCCTAGTTACGAGGGTGAAAAATGACGGTCGCTCCATCACTCCGACTAATTTCAAGCGCGACAGTGATCGAAGTGTATTCGTGTTATCTGTCAGCCGATGAATAAGCCCGGAAGAGACCACTTTGTTGCGTTATTACGTCTCGAAGCAAGCAGAAATCGGCAGGAGCGTATAACCGTATGGATGTGTGTCCGGATAGGAGGGTAACGAGAATCGCGGGTGTAAAGCGACGGACGCGAAAAGAAAATGAGAGTGCGTTTGCGTGCACGTATAACATATATATGCGTTGCGCTCGAAGGGGCGGAGGAACGTTAAACCGAGAAATATATATGACCACGAAATAGATCGCCAGGTGCGTGGGTGCTCGTGAAAACGACATGGCATGCCGGTGGAACGGAGGTGTTACAAAATATGAAATTGAGCCCATTTGTTCCAGTGGTCTCTGCGAGAGTCCGGGATCGCATCGTACGTGCCGCAGGGGACCCTGTTTGGGATCCTGTGCGCACTTCGCCATCTCTCTTACCTCATCCACGAATGGCTCTCTCTTGCTTCCTTCTTCTCATCGCGAGAGAGAGAGAGAGAGAGAGGGAGAGAAAACTCTCAGCTCTCGATACCATAAATCCTTCGAGGTGTTAATACGTTCACACACTCAGCGGCTCTTTCGAGCGTGGCACCCACCGGATCTGGCCCCCACGTGGAGAATCATTCGAAGACCTCTCCGTGGCCTTTGTCCTCGCGATGTACCTAGCTTATTTGTCTTAAAGCGCGTACTCCCGGAGATTCATGGCTTGAGCGCAAAGCGCAAATGAACGAAACAGATATGGGCATTAATACTGATTGTATTCAGCAATTATCAATTCCCTGACACACACTTTGAAAAATGTACACATTAATAATCTACTGAAAAATAAAGGATAAATCGTTCTTTCGATTTTCATCACTATTTCTAAAAAAAAGGATTACAATTTAGAAATATTAACAGTTGCTAATAATAAATACATGTTGCATTTTTTTTAAGATGGTACGTGTGATCGTGAAATATTCAGTTTTCGAGGATGGGGCCCCTTTGTCTTCCTCTTCGTCCCCATCGCATTCGTTTAGGTGATGCTTCGGAATTTTCGCAACGCGCCGTGAAACATAATAATTAGTTCCAGTTTAGCGAGGTAATGAGCGCCGGGCTCCATTACAGTGCCTCATAATTGTAACCAAACCCCTATTAAAATCGACCTTATAAACGTGTGCTCCGCACCCTGCCCCGTCTCCCTCGCTGCGATACCCTGGACCAACTGCGCAGGTCGGACAGCACTATCTTCGTTGAATCGCATATCCTCTCTCGCGCGCGCCGTGCAACGCGGATAACACCCTATAATTTCCGACATACTATACCGCCATGGCGTTATCCGAGCGATCCCCACGAATCGTCGGTCGATCGTCCGGCTTCACTAGATTTCAAGATGGGATTCCAAACGGGCGCGTCGATGAAACACGAGTGTTTTCGTTAAATTTTAAATTTATAAACAAATCAAACAAAAATTAAATACTGCCGATTCCTCAAAATTTTCAAAAAATTATGGATTTCGTATAATTATCAATTAATAATTAATTGTCAGTTTTAAATAATAAGAAAAGAAATTTTTCTTCGGTAATAATATGTTACACTTTTATTAATGAATTTTTATGCCATCCAGATATCAAATTTTTTACGATTAAAAAGTAGAATGTATAATATCTTAAAAAATTTGTATTGAATAGGAATAAAAATATAATTTTATTTTTGTTTAATAAATAAATGTTCAATAAATAATGTTCAATATATACATTTTTCTTTTCGATTATTTAATAATGATTAAAGGTCAGTTTGGATGGAAAGTAGTTCAATAGCCCCTTTCTAAGTGTTCTTACAACGATATATCCAACAGAGAGAAATAACAATAGTAGGGTCAGCGCGATATCATTTGCGAATCGCTCGTGATCCACGGACATCAGCAATTATCGTTAACGGTATCTAATGATATTTATTACGCTCGTGCTTCGCGGCGATTACTCGAAAAGGCATGGATGAAAATTTACGAGCGTGAAAGTGCGCGACGGTGATAACGAGAAATTTTGAGGCGAATATGAGTTACGAGGTTTGGCGCGCGTCGCAACGAGGGCGATAAATTCGTCGACGAAGAGCGCGCTTGAGTTCATTTGGTAACGGAGGTTTGTTTTTGCCCCTCGCCGCTCCGCTCCGCTCCAATCCGCTCGCGTACGTCGAGCACTAACTCTCACGACTTATGAGTTAGTGCTCTGGGAGAGGCACGCCGAGGCCGTTAAAGATTTAGTGCCGGCCGTTAACGGTCCTCGGCGATTTGCATGAACGAGTCGCGCGCGCGCGCGAGAGAGAGTACCCGCGAATTCGCGCAAATTTCATTTCTTTCCTTCTGTCCACGTCCTTGTAGTTTTACGAAGGTAGTTAATATTTCCTTGATATTTTTCCGAGAGTGGAATTTGCTCGATAGAAATAATGTGTATGCTGTAACATGTGACTCTTATAATATAATTTATATAAAAATGATGTATTAACTTATTATAAATTTTTGCAAAAAATGTAAGAAATTTTTCGCTTCAATGACGAATGATAGTTATTAAATTTAAAGACTATCAATAAAACTGTGTTTTAACACTTCTCGAGTTGTTCGTTTCATTACATGCTTGGAAATTTTGAAATGCGGAATTTTGTCGTTTTTCGTTTGCAATATTCTATCTTACGATGTATAGATAAAGCGCGTTTTTCAATGAAAAGAGACATGCGTGTAGACGGTGGGAATCCGACTTTTGTAATTTATATACGGTATTGTGGGGTATAAATTAATACTAGACGTAGAGGGCTGCATGATTGGCGCGCGTTCCTGGGACGGATGAGAGATCGGATCGCACTGGCGACCCGGGAATCGTCAAACCGTGAACAGCGATATCTATCCGATGTTCGCCGGGTTTCGTGCTAAAAACCCATCGGTTTATATCGACTTCCCGATGATCAATTATTGTCCCATTCTATCGAATTGGCGACTGTTGAAGACGCTCATTTCCACGAAACCGTGTGATTGACTCGACGATCTCTCCTCATTGAAACGATCTTCGGTCCCGTCAAGAGGCTCGATCGAGATGATAGACATAACGCGATCGGTCGATCTCTCTGTCGACGAAAATCGAGGAAGTCCGCGACTTCCGTACAGACAATAGGTACTCGATCGGTGAGAGACACGCGATATACCGCCAATAGGCGACGAGCAGGGGTCGAGGGTCATCCGCGATCCGTCGAGATAAGAAGCTTGAGCTGCGATTTTACTGCGAGCGGCGCACTTGAAAGCGGCGCGGCGCGTAGTGCAGGCATTGGCTCGCGTGAGTTTCCGATCCGGATTATATTAAGATAAAGAAGCCCGCGCGCGGCGATGGGCGTGACGGAGATCTCGTTACATTTTCGGAAAGGTGAAGATGATAAGCGCCGATCGCGTAAGGCGGCGAGATACGAGTGAAAGAATCACGGCAGAGATGCCTCATCTTCTCCCGTTGAGAAGGAATGCGTAGATCTCGAGTTTTTATACGATGAAGAATGTACTCTTACACGTACATATAGACGTATTTAACAGACGCGTTTGAAGAAACCTTGAAGATAATAATTTACATAATAACAAATTTGTTATATTTAATTTGTACAAATTTAAAATCTAGCAAATGTAATTAAACGCGTAGGAAAATTATGCGAATAATAATTTTCCAAAGTTATAGAGCCAATTTGAGAGTGACCATAAATATAAGAGAGATCATAAATCTTATCAGCATGAGGACAAGAATATTCAGCTCTATCGCAGATATGTGGAATCAATTTATTTTAGAAAAAAATAGAAAAAAATTGTTATATACACCCAGCTTTTCACATGGCACTTCGTGGAAATCGTATGGAAATCATATTTCTCTCTCGCAGCAATTTTTGAAGAATCACAAATTTAAGAGCGAACGGACTGCGCGCGAGAACCTAAGCATCCTTACGGAAAATTTACTCTTCGATTCATGCGACAGTGTTATGCGAAACCTTCGTAGTGCATAAATAAAGTTCGGGACAGTAATTAGTTACTCCGTTAGTTTCACGAGTGGTCAGCAGGCATTTGTTAACGTGGAATTTCGCGATTGTGCGAGAGATTGCGACGCTTCCTATGGTTTACGTTCACGTTTTCGAGACTTGTGAGAGAGGCGGCACGAGAAAACGTGGCCCCGATTAGCTTTGCCCGATCCACTTTACGCGAATTACCCTCTGCGAGATAAACGTCTGATTTTGAACGGAGGCTCGCAGAATCTCGCGTCGACTCACTTCGTTGTCGATCCTGCGTTGCTCGATCGAGAGAGGAGTATAAAGGATGCCGACGGGCATTGTCTGGCGTTTAGTGCTGGCCCGACCTTTGCTACATGTATCGGGGGCCCCCTCGGTATCCCGATGAGTCTCGGGGCTTCTTAAACCTTCGAGCTCCTCAGTGCATCCGGCGTATTCACAGATGTAATAATTTTACGACTATTTCCCTTCACACCTTCTCACTTCATTCTAAGCTTACTCGTAATCAATTTAAGTTGCTTTATATGTAGCTGTTTTCTGTATAATTAGTGCATCCGAATCTTAATATTGATTGCTATCAAATGTTGAATTTTATCTTTAAATAAATTTTTAATCCTAAAACGCTATTGTGCAATTAAGTGGTACAGTATTGCTTCTACTGTACTTTTTACGTACAAAGAAACAGGCCGTTCTTAATATAATAAAGTTTTTCATACGTTTCACACTTTTAATGACGAAATATTTATATTTTAGGATTTAAACATAAATAGTTTAATTATTAAAAAAATTAAGAATAAACATATCAGTAAAATTCAATTTTTAAATGATAAATGATATGTAAATATGTAATCCAATGTCTCCTCATAATTTAAATAAAATAATATGAGAAAAAGCTTTTCAGAGCAAACGCAAGGATTGAATCTTTTCGTATAATATTATTGAGAAGGACTTAAAACAAAGATCGAAATGTTTATAACTTATTTCGTTTAATATATATGTTGACAACTTGTATATTGGCTTTGAAAGGTTTTGTCTAAATTGATTTATTCATCAAAACCAAAATTTAATTATTTGTTAAATAAAATATATAACAAAATAATAACACAAACTGCTTAAAAGTTGAAATAACTTATTACACTCTCTATTAATCTTTTATACAAGACAGGAAAGTCATTATTTTATAGTGTCGCTGAAACAATCCTATATTTTGAGAGGAAAAACATAATGAAATATAAATAGACCTCGTTCTCTAAAAGTCAAAACACTCACCACTAGGAGGGCCAAACTGATATAAAAAAAAAACGAACAAAATTTTTAAAAGTTTATCTTCTCCGTTTTTTAAATTTTTTAAGTATGGTAGATTAGACCTTCTAATGACTACCAAAAGCATAGCTTAGCACTTAACGACCCCGTTCACTTGTACATAAAATTTACATATCGATATCGTTTCACGGTTAAAAAGTAACATAATCATCGGTAATACAAGAATAATTTTAATTTTATTTCTGTTTGCTAAAGAGATTCGCATTTGTTATTGATTGGCATTTTCGGAAATTGATTAGATATTCTTCTAGATAAGAACGATAAAGATTAGCTAAGCGTTTCAAAGCGGATTTCGTTCTTAGCTTATCGTGACATCCAACTCGCGACATACGTTGCGGCATTTTCGTTTTAACGCCCGTCGTCACGCGTCATTAGAAGAAAACACTCTTCGTCTCCTCCTTTTGCTTTAACGGTTCGATAACGGATAACGATTTTTATCTCGTAAATTTTTTCCGATAAACCCATCGTGTCGCCGCGCTTATGTCCCGACCGGCCGGTGCTTCGACCGGCCATTCCGCGTTTGCGCGCCGCATCCAAGAATTCCTTCCTGGGAAATTAAGCGGACTTTCAGAAATCGACGTGCACCTGGGGGGTCGTGGCAGAACACTCTTTAACAGGGAACGTTACGTGCACCGTGCAAATGTAAGCGGCCGTTACTCCCTGACCTCGTCGTATCTTCTGTTTCCCAGTTGACACCGCCGTATACGCGTTAACTGGAGAATAGGATAAACTTGACTTTCTGTACGCCGTTTTATGGATTTACCCGTCGAGTCATAAAGGATAACGTCGCGCGCGCACAGGGAACGTATTACATTTATGTATGCGTATATCATGTATCTAATTGTAGGGAAACGGTAGGGTATTATGTCGATTATTAGCGATGCGGTGATGCCGCCGTGCAGATAGAATTTTCTTACCTTAACGCAAATTATCACAGGCTTGTCCGCAGGTTGAATATCCTGAATCCAGATTACACGTTGTCTTCTTCTAAAAAAAAGAAAACAAAGAAGATGTAACAAATAAATCGTTTTCTCCAAAAATTGATTAACCCTAAATAATTAATTAACCGCTTATTGTTTCTTAATGCTAAAATAACAATACTAAATAAATTTATAAGTATGTGAACAAATAATATAAAAATATATTTTGAAATGTAAATTCTAAGATGAAAAAAAAAATGAATAAGAATGAATGTATGTTAATTTAACATATCATAAATGTTAATTTTACTGGAAAAATATACTTCTATAATTTGGTTAGAAACTATGTCAGTATTACTTTTTTGTGTTTATCTTTTTAAGTAATATTATATTTGTGTATATATGACCTTAAATATACATATTCATCTTGTGTTAAATTCAAACTTGCCAACGATGTGAGAGACAGGAAGGAACATTTTCAATTCAAAGACTTGCGCTTTTGCTCTATCCCTTTCTCTCTGTTTCTGCTTCTCTCTTCACATACCAATTAAAGAACCAAAGATAATTAAGTGCCTTTATGAGATGACGCGCATCGAAGTTCGATCAATGACGCCCCGATAAATCGAAGGGACGGGTCACGCTCGCTGGCAAGATGTCCGGTCGGTCTTAATTTTTCTCAATTGATTCGCGCAATTACCGATTATTAATGATCTCGGTGATTAGCGGTGCGCGGCGAGCGCGCTTGCTCGCAGGCCGGAACACGCCGGCAAAAGCGCCGTTCGCACGAAGCATATCTCATACGTCAGCTTATTTATGTTGACATACGTACGAGTCTCGCGCGTCTTGGGCGACGCGACGCAGAGATCGTAATAAGGCGTTTATGGTGAATATAGGGATCGCGTTGCCTTTTACATCGGATTTCTTCGGCGCCCGCGCGCCTTACTTTGTCAGTGTAAAGGCCACTGCATTGACGATCCCGGACCGCGGTCCGAACATGGCGTGCTGGCTGCCGGTCGGCAATGCATAAGCGCGCATTATCCAAAGATTACGATTATTTTATAGCGCTATATACGCGCGAGTCGTAAAATTCACGTGCCATTTTAACAACTGGCTTCCTGCTGATGCAGGTTCGTGCTGTTGCGGGCGAGCGAGCGACGGGCAATGATTGCGGGACGGGGAGAGGACCGCGCGACCCGCGCACGGCCCGAAGGTGGATGGTTTTTAATTGATAAATAAATCACGGCGTGCGCGACACTGATTGAGATTCGCATTCGACATTCTCAATTACCGTCACCGACCCTGAACCCCGTCGCGCAGCACCACGCCGCGCTGCACCGAGTCGAACCCTTTCCAGCGTCGAGCCATTTCTCGCCGTTCGAAATCTTGTTTATTGGCGAACGCTCGCTCTATCGCCGCGATCCGTCACCACCCAACGGATGGAACGAGAGAAGGACTGTCTAATCACGCGCCAACGTGAAGCAAATGAAGAAATAAAGTTCTGCGTGCATTTCTCGCATCGAAAGTCTCTAATAAGACGAATGATTTATTGGGTGAGTGAGGAAGAATGAGAAATTCGTCGTCGTGAGCCTCGTGACATCTTACTGTTCTTTCGCGCATATAAATCTGCTGTTGTGAAATTTTTCTGTGGTTATACGGATCTATGAATTATGAGGTAAACCGTTATGCAACTAGATATTCTAACTTTCGCTGTACAAAATGATAATTATCTCCAATATCGCTATATGAGAAATATATTGAACAAGAAAGACAACATCAGCCCATGATGCCCGTTTCCCCCAATGTAGATTAATTTTAATTTCAGTTTGATTTACTTATTTTTATCTTCTAATTCATAGAATCAGAAGAAGATGAAAAGGAAGTCGAAAATCCAGATTAAAATCAATCTACATTGATAAAAACGTACACAAGACATCTCAGAAAGGCCAATGGATTTTAGATCAACTTGGAGAAAAATCTCTTACGTGTCCATCTGTGCGCGATAGAAATTTGATAAACACGATGATTAAGTACCGAGGGCATTTACAATGGCATCCGAAAGCCCATATAAATAGCAAACACGCGGCATCGAGGGCGATACGAAGGAGTTACGGAAGTCGTGCGGTGATCATTGTGGTCCTCACAGTGGGAGCGTTTATGTTCTGACAATTTCCAGCGTGCTTTAGGGGCCCGGCCGACGTCTTTTGTGTGTCGGCCCGATGCGCCGTCGAGTTGGCTGTGCTCGCGATCCTCCTTGCCTTACGTTGCCCGGTAGTCCGAGGTATTTACCTACTTACGCCTGACATAGGAGAGCGCGTACACGCTGTCGAGACATAATGCTCGAGAAATATGAGCTCACGACCCCCCGGTAGCGCGGATTCCTATGGCGACGTGAATAAAACGCGCTCTTCTCTCTTCGCTGCTCGGAGAACGGTCTCGTTGCGTCACGTATTAGAATATCCTTGCCATAGTAAGTATCAATTCTTAGATGTCACAAGATATATATGTTCCTTGGAAAGAACGCTCTTAATCAAACTCTCGTTCTCTTTGTGCGTGATGTAATGTCTCTTCTCTTAAAAATATATACAAAGTTATTTTATTCAATATATAGCTTGAATGCAGTGAAGATTGAACTATATTTACCATACATGGAAAGAACGATTTTACTAAAATATCTAAAAGATTTGAAAAAATTTTGTTGAACCATTAAAATAGTTACACAGAACGCTCAAGAATTGATAATAATACTGCAAAAAGTTTTAACATTCTAATAATCAGTTTGAACAAAATGTACAACATGTACTTCTTAAATAAATGATATACCATTGAATCTATTTCTACAAAGAAAACAAGTGTCACTAAAAAAATATGAATACGGTACAGTTATTTTACATTGGTTACCATACAATGCGTTCTTAATGTCAGAGATTTCGCTGCACGATACACGAGAATGATCGCCCGCGAAATGACTCAATCAACGAGGGGATTTGCACATCGTCAGCACTGCCTCGTGCTTTTCCTCAGTGTTCTATTGCCATTCACTATAACTTTCGTAGGTCTCGTCGACGACTTCACGATCGCTCATGGATCGCGATTATAACGCTGGAACGGGTTCGGAGGTCCTGCTTCCCTTGCGCAAACCACAGTAGTGGCCTCGCGACCGCTTGCACGTGTACACGCTCCTTCGTGCGAGCACGCAAGCGTATACGCGTTCGCTGTAAGCGAAGATAAAACACGTCCAATGCAATGTCGCGGCGGGTACACAGGTGCACAATGCACTCTCAGAGAATGACAGAGAGAGAGAGAGAAAGAAAGAGGTACCGTATAGTAGACTACTTAAAATGCATTGGCAATAAGCCACGTCGCGTTACGCAGACCGTCCGCTGAGTCTGTGACTAGTCCACGGTATCGAGCCACTCTCGGTAAAGCTATAAGACTTAAAGTCGTCTCGTCTAGTCGCATAAGCGATCTTACGGCGACGGCGGCATTTCCACAGAGAGAAGCTTCGAAATTCTTCTGCGGACGCGACAGAGAAGGACTTACGGGAGCGAAAAGAGCAATGTGAGAAAAGGGATTCGAGTTCCGGCGACGGCAGTTTCAGTTTAATTGCAAAATTAAATGGAAGAGACGAATAACGATCAAAGTTATTAGACAAGAGAGCATGTCGATTAATATAACCAACAAAAGTCGGTCCAAATATTGTATATCGACATGGAATATATTAAAAGAAAAATATATCAAAAGCAAGAGAAGAGAAATCAAAATTTTCTACAACGGGTATAACTAAAAAAGTGCAACAAAAAATAACTTGAAAGAATTTCGTTAAAAATATCGAAATTGAATAGAATTTGAAAAGTTTAAGTTTAGGTTTACCCTACATTATTAAAAATCTCATTGACTTTGACCTTTGATCTATTATGATCAACTGATTCACCTTGCTATTAAAGTTCTTAGACTGCATCCACTGGTATCCGCCTTACAGTAATTAGTAGAAAAAATTTGTTTAAGTACTAATAATTTATAAAATCTTACTATGTAAATTGTAATCTATTTTTACTTTCCAAATACTAATGTAGTAAAGGATTTAAGAAATCGAGCCGTTTCTGAAAAATATTTTGCAGAACATTCGGACAAATAAACAACCAGATCAACATTATGAAATTATAAAATAATTTGCTACGCTGCACTACTTAATAAATGGAATACTACTCGTCGCGTATTTCAACAGGCATGAGCGGATCATCAGAGATTATTATATTGCAAGCCATTTCGTCATCCCAATTTCCATGCGTATCCTCGAATACGAGGTCGACGTGTTTCGTGACCCCGTCGCTCTGCTTGTCCGTAATTAATTGAGAATGCTATTAAAATTATCGGGCTATCGCTTCATGTTGCCCATAAGCCTCGCATCTCAGACTTGCCGTGCAATTCTGCCTTGCTACATCGATTCCTTAAAGTGCCACGAGGTCACGGGCCGTTCGCCGATAATATCTGAACTTCCTTCCAGTGCACGCGCGTGTATCAAGTTATCGATATAATAATTAACTTTGAATTATACCAATGATTATTCAAACCTGTCTTCGGTCTCTTTGGTAAAGCATGTACGTATATATTTTACACACAATAAACAGTTTTTATACGTATATAATTGGATTTATTAATCTGCAGACTTTCTAAATTGTATCCTACTTCCAAGATTCAATAAAATTCAATAGAGCGTATAAGATAGAAATCATGAGTTATTACTCATTATATTTCAGTATAATCAAATGTTTTGTGACAATCAGTTGCTATCCAAAAAAAGAAAAAAAAAGCGAGATTCTCCTCTTCTTTCTCCTTCCGAGCTATGCGTAATTCATGAGAGAGATTCACGCTCAAAGGGGTTGCATTTAACGCGCTGGAGTGCTCGACGAAGGCAGTGTGTGTTTGAACGAGGTGGTTGAAACGTAATACTGGTAACGAGTACCTAATTCAAGCGTGGCCGCGTCATAAGTCCGGTAAAGTGCGCTATAAGTTGCTCCCGCTAGCCGTAATGGTGTTTATGGGCCATTCTCGGCGCAGGTAGCGTCCGGTGTAACTGCGGCCGACTACGTAGACACGTACCTACTCCGGAAAACCATCGATGGCGGTCACAATCGCCGACTGGAATTCCGCGATGAATGGAACTGGCATATACGAAGGCGCGACGCGCAAAGAGAACCCAAAGAACGAAGAGAGCCCGAACGACGTTTAGCATTGTCTCGAGTCGCGGAGTGCGTTGAGGTCGCCGGTTCAACCGCGAGGAGACTTTAACGCCCGAGTAAGCGGTGCCGCTCGATGCGGAAGTTGCGAGAATGCTTCCCGCTTTCGCTTTGTTCTTTGCATTTTTAAGCTATTTTTAAACCATTTTAAAGTCTTTTTAAAGCTATTTTTTTAAATAATTAAAACAGGCGATTTAATATATTCGTAAAATCAACAATACTACGCGGGATCATTTTAAGAGTATTTCAATATTCATTAAATTAAATACTTTATTTATACCATTCAATTAAGTAACCTTGAGACATAAATTTTTAATAAACTACAAGACAAACAGCAAGAAGACATTTATATTTCGCTGATGCAAACATTTAAGATTAACGAGCCGTTAACGATTAGCAAGTATGGTATCGAATCAATTAATACCGAATTAATCAAGCCGATAAATTGAATGATTGAAGAAATGATTCATATCGATTGTGCCGTTAACCTGCATCGCGAGAAATGACTATTAGATAATTGAAATTTAATGAATCGTTAATTATTATTGACGACATTATTAAAACAATCGATAACAATCGATACGTTGTAAAACATCCGTCAAATTTTTCTCTATTTACTATAGTCATTAATGCTGCAACTGTTTAATGTCGATTGCATGCAAGATACACGAACTAATTGGTAATAAATTTAAAGTAATTATGTTCCTTAAAATAAGTATAAAAAATATTTTATTTTATCCTACGCGTTAATTAAATTGTACGTATTTACCTATATTCACACCTAAATAAGACAAACATATATTTTAAATATACAAACTTGAAAATAATTTTGTTGAACTATCGCGAAATGATTATGTTAAAGCACTTGAATTGGCTACTGGCATGTCAAACATTTTTAACTGCTTATTGCTGCTTATGCTTTCCTGCATAATTATTTCAATGATCTAAAAAAATTTTTATATTATTTTCAGATTTGCATCTAGCTAAATTTTTAGACAAGCAAAATTCTGTTCTTTCCATGCGTCAGTAGGCCGCATTATTTTATACACATTAGAACGCGTGTACTTTATACGTGTAATTTTTTCCGACATGTGTTAGAATCGCGCCGCTCGTTAACAGAAATGCCGACAAATGTGAGACTCCGCTCTGTGTGAAACCTAGAAACGCCGTGTATGCAAAAGGAACAATCGTTCGTACGACGGTATAACGAACAAATCAACGGCGAAGTACGCCGCGCCTTAACCCTGCGCTGTAAACTCTAAACCCGAGATGCGCGAGCGCGTTCTCGCTTTCGTTCGCGCGATCGTAAAGAGCACGCATTTGAATATGAATAAATCGTACGCAGTCGGTTCGCTCGTCCGTTTGTCCGTCCATCCGTATGTCCGTTCGTTCGTTTGTACGTCCGGCGCAGCGCAGCGGCGGCGGTGACGACTCGCATATCCGTACACTCGTCCGAGTGTTTTACACATATGCATTTATGGATTGCTTAATGGCGACCGCCTACAAATTAGACGAGCGGTAAATCAGACATCGAGCGGACCACACCGCGCTCGCACAATACCGCTGGCCCCACGGTGGGCATTGTTGCCTGCGTGCGCCACAGCCAATAAAATATTGGGTGCACGGGACGCATCCCCGACGACGTCGTCGACGACAAAGGTCTGATCTTTTTCGTCTTCTCGCGACTCTCTCGCGTCAAGAGAAAGCAAACCGAAGTTCAGTCGTATATCACAAGTGGATAAAGTACGCCTCAAAAAGAAATAATGACCCGTCGTGTGGAAATACGTGAGAAAACCTGGCGACCATTGTCCTCGCCGCTAATGCGGCAATGGAAAAAAAAAAAAGACTTGGTTACGACTTGATCGCCTCGTCGCGATTGTAATAATAGCGGATTTTCCCGTAATGTCAGTAGGTTACACGTTGTTTTTCAAAGCTGGATGCGCAAAGTATCGGAAATCGACTGACAGTAAATGATGGCAGATGCTTTTTCTCTTTGTTTATTCATTATCTTATATCTATTTATACTTATCTATCTCCTCTGTTTGTAAAAGAAATACATATATTTGTATTTTATCTTCTAATATTCTCTTAAAATGCTACTTCAAAAAATATCTACTATTTAATCTCATTAGCACATTCTTTTAAAATATCCAATTCCTGTAATAATGTTACATGTAATAATGTGCTAAAATATTTCATAAACTCCTCAAACTTCAGAAATAGCGATTCCCTTTCAACCAGCATTAATGTGTAACTATTTGATACTAAACAAATCAAATTTTACGAAATCAATTCACAGTGTGGCGAAGGACGACTCCGTATTCCACGCGACCGAAAACCGCAACGCGTAGACGCGTTGCGGTGGCTCGCTCGAATACAAAATAGCGCTGCAAGGATACTCTCGTCGAACGGACAGTGGCAGGAACGACGGCGATATACGCAACAGCAGCAACAGCAGCAGCAACGATGGCAAGTTGCGCAGGAGCATTAAAAGACACACCGCGCGCGCGAATAGTGATTACTACGAGGCCGCTCGGAGCTACGGCCGCAGGTTGATTATCTCACCTGTCCGGACTCTTTTACTCTCGCTGCTGCTATAATAGGTTCCTCGTCCCCTATGCCAGTGGTCTACCGCTGCCGTACTCGCCGCGCGCGCGATTATATTTCTTGCTCCCCTATGTACCCTCCTGCCACCCTCCCCGACCGCCCGCCCCCACCGGCAAGCCTCCTTCCGCGTTGCCTTCGCGACTTTGTTTTTCCCTGCTCGCCTCCCCAGAAAATGATCGTCGGCAGCTGCTTGGACGCGATTTATTGCCGATCGGAACGATTTCCCGATTTTTCACTCGGCCGTAACGAGAGACAGCGAACGCGATTTTCTGCACGCCGCGATGGGATAATGTAGCAAAGATGTAAAATTGCAATTTCGCTGTGACCGCTATATTACCTAACGACAGATGATGACACAAAAATAATCGTATCTTCGCTAATGTACATCTATCATTTTTAAATAAATTTTTAATATATATTGTAGTATAGGATTTTCAAAATTACCATGCTCCAATATAAAACTCCAACACACAAACGAAACTCCTAAAAAAAAAAAAACAATCCTGAAAAATGTCGATGTAGATTTAATATCATGCGGTGTCTATGTAAAATTCTCATCGTGTTTGTGTTAATATTAACACCATTTAAATCTACATCATGACTCGAATTAGTGATATTTTTAGAGTGTACAAATGAATTTCTTTCCTACAATATAATTACATGTATTCTTGAACTGTTAAATTCAAACGAACGCAAAAATAACCGCACGAAAAAAAACTTTCACATCCGAACAATCGCAAATCTACACAGCACAATTGGAGAATGCACTCAAATCGCTAATGTTCCATCCTATCCTTTTGTCTCTATTTACGAAACAAAGTCCGAGAACGCGCGCGGGCAATTACTCACGCGATCGCGCACGCGGAGGCGCAGGCGGAAGGAATAAATCGCATAATAGAGGAGAGTAAACGAACCGTCGTAGTCATGATCTACGTCGCGGAATCAGATTTTTTGCACGCGTCTATGCCCGCATACGTGCCATACAGAAAACTCCATTAGACGTCAGATCTCTCCTCCTCGTATATCGCAAGGCGAACGCACCAGAGTGCATCGAGTCGGTGCATCCACGCTCCCGGGGTACTCGATAAAGCGAGATCGTCGACGGTCACGGGGTAGGGGCAACTCGTGTTGGTTGGAAGGGGTTGCAACGTGAAGGAGAAACAGACAGAAGAGGACAGAAGGGGAGAGGAGCGACTTTGCGGCGGCGGTGGCGGTGGCGGCGGCGGCGACCGCGATGCCAAGGAGCAGAAGAACCGTCGCTTTTTTGTCCAAGTCAATATATCAGCGCGGGGGCCATGTCTAACGGGTAATGCACTGCTCGATCCCTCCTGCACGACGAAAGGAAGCTGCTGCTGCTGCCGTTGCTATCGCTGCGGCTGCAGCGGTAGCGGCTGTTACCGCCGCGAAACGCTCCGGGCAGTCGCACGATCGTCGTTGTCAGGGAAGAAAACTACTTCATTTTCCGCGCCGCCGACGGCTAAGGCTCTGCCGTGGGGGTCGAAATCGCTGGCGTGATTATTGTGTTTTTCAGCCGATACCAAGTCGATGCTCCCTTTGCCGTCCCTTCGCGAGATCGCCATCGTCGACGTGAGATGAAGAAGAGAAATTGACCTGTTCTTGTTGATCTCGTAATTACAATTCCTATACGTATATGATAGAAGTTAATATGTTTGTACGGTAGAAGTTAAACGAATGAAAAATGCACAGGATGCAAAATGTATAATCGCGAAGCCCTTATTGGCAACCGAAGGTAAATAGCATAAATCTCGGAAGTGACTTGTCCAAGAGACAGATAATGCCGCGTTTGATTGCACATAGACGATTGCGAGCAAGTCGCCGATTTGACAAATTGCCTTCGTTTTCTCTCAGGCAACTACTATAGCGCGACGATATTATAAAACCGCGATGAATTTTTTTTCTTCTTTTTTCGGATGCTCAGGTCAGGTCGAGACACTCCGTTCAATTAGCCTCGCATTCCACGGAAGACAGGTGCTGTTACCGCCCGCGGTGTACGACATGTGAATTTGATCACAGAGTTATAGATGAGCACATGTAATATATTCAACAGATGAGTATGCACACGCGGATGTATTTTCACCGCTCAACCTTCGGCTTCCAGATAATTTCGAGAAATCGATCAATGATGAGTACGCAATTCCCATCTCTGCCTTAACGTTATCGAAATCATCTAACGTGGTAATCAGTTTCAGTTACTCATAACATGCTACAAAGATAAGACACAGAATATGATATAGGCGTGCCAAAGCAAAACGTTATCACTTATTAATTTTTCGAAAGAAGAAACTTTTCTTAGTTATTACTTTAAAAAATCCACAAAAAATTTTAATAACTGTAGATGTAAGCAATTAGTCTGCAAAATTTTTTAAAAATCATGTTAAGATTTTCAAACATTGTTGACCAGTAAAAATACAAGTCAAAACATTGTAAGTAAAAATGCAAGTTAAAACTTGTCGTAAATTCATACTGAATGTACTTACAACGTTTTGAATTACATTGAATTCATTTTTCTCCGTTTGTAACAGCCTTACATGCTAAATATGAGTATATGTAATAAAAAACGTAGCACACTTACAATCTAGTCATACAATAAAACACATTTTCATAATTTTGGCATTTGGAATGTTTTACCGTTGCAGACGTCAATTATTCAACCTCGTTCCAAGTATATTATGTAAGAACTGTACATCTCAATTATTTAAAAAATTTGAAATCTTTGTATATTTTAGTTTGTATTATATTTCCGTAAAGATTTAATACTTCTTATTCAAAATAAAAAAAAAAATAAAAAAAAGAATTGAGTTAGGATGAATCTAACTAATATACATTGCAATCACATCGTGCAATGTTTGTTAACTTGTTCCTTCGACGAATATAAATAATCGTGATTCTCGATTACGTAATGAGTAGAATTATACGTAAATCTATGGTCAGACATGCTCCGTAATAGCATCCATAATGCATGCCAATTTCACCGCGGAAGTGTTTTTAGGCCGTCTAAATGATCATCGGCCGCGTTTCTCTTAGATTTGCTCAGCGAGTTCGTACGCCCCGTTCAGAGACGCCTAGCCTGACATCAATCAATTAGCATCCAAGCGATCGTTGGATAGCGAATAAATTATTGTTACTCTCGCGCTTCCGGGATACGCGCGAGTCACCTTCTCTCATTCTCTTTCGCGCGCGCGGTCCTCAAAATCGTCTCGTTAAAGAAATCTGAAGATCCTCTCTCATCCAACAAATGAATTGCTCATTATTTTCTCTTATTATTTTTTCGCGTAGGGTATACGCTGTTCGTTGCATCATGCATTGATTTGATGCATCACATGAATTAGAAGTGTTTGCGAATTATCAGCTCCGCGAGGAAGACCACCCGATGTGGTTATTGTCGAGACGTTACTCTCGTGCAAGTAGCTCAGAAAAGGCTCCGAGATAAGTACGAGGCCATGAAAACCATAATTTATTACGATGGCTCTCGCCGAGAGGTATCTGGTTCACACACGGTGCGCGAACCGACCTTTTATGCATCGCCGTATCTTCTTCGGTCTCGCTGGTCTTGCGAGTGGGAAGAAGGAGCGGGAAATGAGTCTGGTTTTGTGCACTGAACTCTCAGGGGTAGAGGGGTGAAAGAGATACGGTATTTGGAGCAAGAAAGAGACGAGGGCTGTTACTCGCAAACAAAAAGCTTGTTTTTAAATAATTCTACAAATAACGTCCATTAGAAAATAAAAACTTCTACTAAAAATCATACGGTTTTTTATCTTCGAACTTGCGATGTTTTACATACGTATGTCGTTAGATGAACAAGCGACTAAAGTCGCTGTGTTTCTAAGATGGAGAGAAATTCGTAGTTTCTTTACTTATGTAACATCGTGTAGAAACAATAAAATAAAAATTTTATCGGAGACCAATTCTACAAAATCGTGCCTGATTAATTAATTTCATATTAGCGACGTATTCTGAAGTTAATCGTTAGTCACACATGACATCTTTCTATCGAAATATACGAAGGCCCGATTAACGCCGCTGATCCGAATCTCCCGGGCAATATTATTATCGTCATTATTGTCGTTACCATTATTATTATATAGTGAATACGCAAAATACACGAGTGAGTCGGCGAAGTCATCCTCGTCTGCCGCGGATGGAGGAGAGGAGAAGGAAATGGTAGAGGAGGAGAAACGAGACGCGCGGCTCCGTGAGGAAGGATGAGACGAGGATCTAGAGGCCTTCACACGTCTCTTCCTTTCTCGCTCTTCACCTTTCTACCTGCCTCTTCTTATCTCGTTTGCTCCTTCCTTCTATGCCGTCTCTATAAACCGTGCGGGTATTCGCCAATTAAGCTCTATTGAAGCAGCCCAGGCACCGCAAGGTGGCCCTCTCTCTCCTCCTCCCGAGTCCTCTCGCCCTCGCGCAGGAGACCTCGCCGTTAAATCCAGATTAAGAGCGGCGCATGACACGTTGAATCCGCGGCTCGTCGATCCAGAAACATTTAATTTAGACGTTACCGCCTGTTGCCAGGAGGAGATATCTCTCTATTCACGAGACACGCCGTCTCCTCTCCCCCGCAGCCGACGTTCAGGAGCGGACCACTCGAGGGCTCGTTCGCGCTCAAAGGAAAGCTGCCCTCTGCGGTTGGAACTGTTTAAAAACCCAGAGAGACATCGTGAACAAGATGCAATGCCCGTTTGCGTGAAATTCTATTTCATTATATCGCTATTCGTATCTAGTCGAATCTGTATAAGATAAAATATATTTAAGGTTTTTTCAAAAAGTCAAAAATTTATTCAAACCCACACACACGTTTACTTAATATAAATAGTAAATTCAATTTGGTAAAACAATTTGAAGATTGTATGTATAAAAATATTTAAAAGAATGATTATTAAATATTAAATTGGGAAAAACAATTATCGCAACTACGTTCCTGCGGGAGCATTTTTTATTGGTAAGCGTACACGAATGCAACACGGTTCGCTCCGAAAACATACATCGCGGGATGTTCCGGAGCACCTGGACAATGAGGAAGGTGTGTACAAAGAAGAGAGGGCGGAGTAGCGTGCCATCGTTACGGGATTACGATTTGGAATCGCGATCGTATACGAACGAGGGACGCGTATACCGGCGTGCCATGCCGCGCGCCGAACTCCATCGACCTCTCGTCGCCCCCCCTTCGATGTGTTTATCCAACGATAACAAATTACCGAACGAATATGTACAGTCATACTCTATAATTGCGACTACCGGCGGCGGCGGCGGCGGAGGCCGGCCGATCAAGCGTCCTACCGCGGGTTAGAATCCGCGGGAGAGTCGAAGGTGAGAAGCGCGACGTGAATACAACAGCGGCCACGGAACACGAGGCGGAACACGCGTGTATTCCGAGACTTAAAGGGGCAGCACGAGAAGGTGCAGGAGGACGCGCTCGCACGTCGCCCTCTTAAGACATGACCGCGCGCGCGCACCGTAGATCGCTTCTATTTCTATTCGTCGTACAACACGCAGCCTGGCGTCGCTCCCGCGACCCTAGGGGGAGCGAGGGCCCGGAGGAAATAATACGTCAGACATGTATTAATCCCTCGCGGTTCAAATATTTCCTCGCTCGGTAGTTCACTCTCAAGTAATTTCGCTAGGATTCTGTCGAGAGCATACAGGCTTTCAAATCATTGCAACCGTTCGCAAATGAAGCTACTTTAATATTAAAGTACTAGTCGTTTTGCCGAAACAATATATAGATAACGGTTCTCCATTTTTTACGTCAAATTTCTTTTTAAGTATCCAATAAGAAACTATCGTTGGTACAAAGGGATATGCTTAATTGCACAAAAAAAAAACCCGGTTTTGTCACCTAAACGTTAATCTTCAAATATAAAAAATAATTTTGTTAATCTACAAAAATAATTACAATACATGTCCAAGCATGTGAGCAATGTTGTAATAAATGTTGATATTCTAGCAATTTAATTGTCCTACATAATTATTTCGATGATCCAACAAAATTATTTTCAGATCTATTCTATCGAATTAAATTTTAAATCGTGTAAAATTGTTTTATGATTAATGAATTTTATTTATTAAATTTTATAAAAATTCTTTTCGTACGCGAGATATAATTCTTTATTAATCAAAATATTCCATTAATGAGTAGAAACATATATATCTTTACGTCATAATCTGTGTACGACGGCTTTAATGTGCGCGCACTATGCACGATGCATCCAATCAAATTCGCTAAGTCATTTCCAAATGTTAAATATGTAGATATAAGCGCATATATTTGCATGTCCCGATAATTTATATTTATTGCAATAATAACGATAAATCAAGATCTCCTTCGAATTTAAAAATGCGTCTCCCATGCATTAGCTTGAAAATCTATCTGCGCGTCGGCGATTTCTCGCCGCGCGCCGTATTTATGCCACGACATTCGCGCAGCCGTCATCGTCGATAATCTGGAAGTGTAACGTTGCAACGGTTCACCACGTAGATGCTCCAGACTCGAGCAGAGTCCCGAGCCGTGGAGCCGGCAAACTCTCACGGCCTCTGAACTCGCACTCGTCATAACTGCAAATGGAATGAATACCTGCCTGCCCGCCTATAGTGGTAGCCACTCGTGGCCATTGCCGGTGGATGGTTACTGGCATTTACGGCACTAACCCACTGAATGCAAGCTCTAAGATTGGCTCGAGATATTAAGCGTGCTGCACGTACACGTACACGTGAACCACCTACACGCGAGCGAGCGAGCGACACGCAATGTGCACGTAGACGTGCCACATACACACAAGCACGCACACGCACGCAGTAGCACACGTCGAGGTGAGGATATACCTATCTACCTGCGCGTACTACGGTAGGTAGGTAGAACGTAGCCCCCGGAGGCAAGCCGAAGCAACGAATTACGCGATGACCCGGCGACGAAGACAACGATGCAGCGACCGTGGAGTACAGAATAGAACAGGAGTATACAGGGTGAATCATGTTACGTCGATCGTCTTAGATAACTCGCAACATTATTGCGACAGACATTTCAACGTACATTGTATAATTTTACAAAACTGTAAAATGCACCAATTTAAGGTAAACGTGCGAAAAATTCTTATTTTATTATAGTGAAATCGATTGAACGTACCAATACACATACAGGGCATATTGAAGCTGTTGCGTACACTGATTTAATTTGTGTAAAAGTAAAATGCAAACGTTTCGAATTGTAAAATACAAATTTTACAGTACAATAAAATGTATTGAAGATTTCATGGTTTAATCCGTTTTTATATTTACATTAAACACGTATCGTTACATCAATTTGCGAGCGGTGACTTTAATGTGCATCCGCGCACGCAAAGTGCATTCAATCGAATTCGCTGTATGTCATTTCCAAATGTTAAATATGTACAAGCTTATATATTTGTGTATGTCCGTATAATTTATATTTATTGCAATAGTTATCGAGTGGGACTGAAAGATTAGAAAGTTGGGATTAAAGGATTAGAAGAGCATTATAAATACTACTATTCGTCGCTGTTTGGTTCACCCTGTATAAATATCTATTCGCGCATACCCGCGATGTGGTAGGCACGCCAACGCTGGCGACGAGCGAGGTGCGAAGGTGGCATCGGCTCGAGCACCTGCTACCGTCATTATCATCAGGCCGGCACTCCAGAAAACACGGGGAGCAAAGAGACGAGATTCGAGTCTAATTTCTGCCTACGGGCGCAATCCGCTCTCGTTGCCTGTTCGCAGCCGCGCGGTGCAGCGCGCGGTAGAGCAGACCAGATCCGATTTACTTTGCTCCTTGCCCGAGCCGACCATTACCAAGCCGTGGCCGCGACAAAACCGTCTACATGCGATTTGTCCAGGTTGCTTCCGGCGTTTTCTCGATCCGTCGCGCGAGCGCTAATTCCCCACGACAGTTACGCGATTATAGCGGCGAGCTAATAAAGCTGGTAACGCTTCGGTGAATCTAATTACGATTTTTCAACGATATGTACAATGCCCACCGAAAGATAGACGTTGTTGCCTTGATTGTTAGAATCAAATCATAGGCTTCACATGTAGTAGTATAGTAGTCATAGTTGTAATGGTTGTATTTATTGACGGCCTAGGGCAAGCCTTCTAACGTCACATGAAAGGCATATATTAAGCAGCACAATATGGGATACAAGCATTGATTAAATAAGCAAGACGAAGACGGCACAAAGCAGCAAAAGTGCGAAGGTGTAAATTATGTACTTGAATTATGTACGTAGCTTACACGTAGTAAAATTGACACGAAAAATTTTCGATATTTCGAACAAAAGAGAACAAGTGTCAAGCTGAAGAAGCTGTGATTTGTACGAGAAATATTTACATAAGCAATTAAACAATGTTTTTTTTCACAACAATTGATAATAAAAATTTCTTACTTTACTCAACTTTGTGTAAAAATTAAAACACTGCTATAACTTGGCACAGTTATTTCAAAAATATATAACGAAACTTAATACTCTTTCTTGTCAAACTTGCAACATTTTATTAGCAATGGCAGTTGTGATATATAATTTAAAAAAATTAGTACACAATCAGACAAAAAAAATTTTTAATAATCTTTGTTTAAGTGTTACATCACTAATTAATTATTCTATTTTCTAATTTATTATTTCAAACTTTATGTAGAGAATTCTAACCTAAAATACAAGGAAAGAAAGTTAGATTTAGCGAAAGTAGATATGCGAGTACACGTAGTATGACTCATTTATAAATTGCGATAGATGGAAGTTCTAGTAATACACTTTGTGAGTAATACTAAAGAATTATGAGAATTCGAGCGGAACGAGAGGAATTACGATTCAAATACCACGCACAAATCTTGGTGAGAGGAAAGAACCGCGCGTGAACGCCTTCTTTTACGAAACAAACGACTCTGGTAAATTGCTTGATCTATCATGCGGATCGAATTCAAATTATTCGATGCAAATTACCCGAGGCATCGAAATCGAGGAATCGATTATGATCTACGTAAAAGACTTAATTATTCGATCAGTTTCTTTTACAAGTATAGCTATTTCTGTAGAATATTTTTGCAAATATTTTTATTGATATGCGTATATAACTATTTAATCTTGCACATATACACCTTTGCTATTTTATTTGGAGAGAAACTTGCTTTTTATTTGTAAAATAATAAAATTATGTATAAATAAATTAAAACTGTAATTATATGTTAATTGTGTATTTGATAATTATCGTCGATTCATTGATGATTTTTAGATTTAGGAGCGCGAGAATTTTTAACAAATGATAGCCTCGCTGAAGATGATTGACTCGTCGAACCACATTTTCCGCGGAAAATGCACACATACATTAAAGATGCCGTTCACACACGCAGGTGAAATTCCTGATGCATTCGTGTGGAAGTTCAAGACGGAATGAAGAGATGGCAGTAGGTACACTACTCATACGTATCCAAAGCTTCAAGATCATCCCTTCTATCCAAAGTTGCTTTCACGTGAGAAAAAATTACGCAGTATTTATTACTGTTCCAGCATGATCATACCGCACGCTCGCGAAGATTTGTTTTGCGATCTAATTGAGCAGAAATGTGATCCTTTTCAAAAAATTCGTCTCTCGAATTTCCGACGTGCACAATAGACGATCGCACGCATAAAAAAGACGGAAGGAAGAGGTGCGGATCCGCTCGAATGCGAGAAGGCGGTGGTGTATCAGTGGGGATTTACCACCCAGCGAAAAATTAATAAATCCTGCTCTTAAACAAACAAACTCCACCCACTCGCGGATCGGATAAGAAAGCCCGGCTATTGATTTATTAATTTAGAGCTGCCCATTCTAAGACGTAGCCAGAAAAAGAAAGACAGATAGAGAAAGAGAGAGAGAGAGAGAGAGAGAGGGGGGGAGGAAGAGAAAGAGAGAGAAAGGATGGTCAAGGAAATATATTCGCTTGCTCACTCGCGCCACAAGCACGGACGCGCTTCTTCGTAGCGCTTCGGGACCCGAAGTTAAGGGACTCGCTATCCGATGTGGTATCGGTAATTATAGCCCTGAACGCGGGCGCGCGTTGCTTACGTTCATTACTGAATTATCGGCTTCGCTCGGCAAACAATGTGCCTCTTTCAACCCTCCCTCTTTCTCCCCCTGTCTCGCCCCCGCACAACCCCGTTCTGAGTCGATCTTCTTTCATCGAGCGTAACGCGATCGAGTCTGCTTCATCCTGCCTCTCTCTTTCCCTCTTTTCCTTTCTCTCCTCTCCCGTCGACATGATGCACCACGACGTACCTTCTTCTCGCTTCACCCTTGAACGGAATCAGCGTCCTATCTGATGGGCCACGGGCTGAACTACGACCGTGCACCTCTCTCCGCGACCTGCTCTCACTCTCTCATTCTCCTCTCTCTCTTTCGCAGCTCTCTTCTTATTCCGGATCTTTGCGGAATATATCGCGAGAACGGAGTGCCGCGCCGATTCCTTCTCTTTCCCTCTCGTCTACGCGATAGCGATTACAATACGAAGTAGATATTGTTACCAATGTAATGGAGCCGAGCACGATTTTTCGGGACCGAAGTTTTGAAGTTCGTGAAGAGAAAGGGAAGAGTCCACGGTTAGCTCTCTATAACCGTCAGGCGGAATTTATCGTTGCGCCGTTCGAAAGCACGCGAAACCAAAGAAGTTGATAGCGGTGTACTATTACTTCCTTTCTCACAGTGTGAACAGGAACTTAATCTCCCGGCCGATGTATATAGTATACAAAATGCGCTTTAACGAGGCACAAGTCGGGACGAGATTAACCGCGTGAACGAGACAGGAACGCCGAAGCGGTTCTGTTTAGACGTCGCGAGGGGGTTAAAGCGGATACCGACGAATGTGAATCCACCTTAATACGGATTCTGCGAAGGCAGTGGCATTCGGAACGAGCGGCCAGGGGGGCTTACGGTATACCACGCGGACTATACGCGGGAGAGTCCTATGAGGACGCGCGGCGTGCTCTTTCGCTGCGTCATCCGCGATGAGGAACGCAAGAACGCGCATTACCCACGGATCGTCGCGGCTCCTCCGGTCCATCGTGCGACCACTCGAGCCACCACCACCACGACCGCACTTTACTCTTCCAGGTTTCTTTTTCGCGGCGCATCATCCACTGCGGATTTCGATCCGCGATGCCGCTGCCGGGCAATACGACATCGCGCGAGTGACTTTTATAGGCGATCAGCTAGTGACCAGATAAAAATTCCTATACGTTGGAACAAGACGTGTAGTGTTCGCCTCCGTCTCTAGTAATCAGAGATCATAAACGGTTTTTACTCTCGGAGGTGATAATGAACTTTTCTTTTGACTGCGGCGCTGTAATATTTAATACACTTGACATTTGATGTATTAGTAAATGAAATTACGACTGTGGATCAATCATAATCATAGAACACGTGGAAAAACATCACCTAAAGATATTAATTATTGACTCATTAAAAATCTATTATAAACAATTCGGCTTTCAACGACCATAACGATTAATTCAACGATCGTAATTATTATATCATCGAAATAATTGGAACGCTCGTCAGGGCGGGAAATGGAGATAGCGGTGTGCTCAATTCGGAGGATAGTGCCTCCTGCAGTGGCACGTGAACAATCGAAACCCTTAATTCCCGAGCACGAGACGGCAGACGCCGATGATTCACGGCGAGCCGGTTATAGGTGCCTCTTCCACCGCATCCCGCTCACCCGAAGCTGTTTTCTCGCGGTGCTATTTTCTGCTATTCGAGGGCGAAACCTTATAGGGTATAGGTCATCCGCAGTCGTCTCTAGCGAGAAATTCCGCGAAGCCCGTAGCTGATCTCGTTCGAAATCGCTTCTGACAGCGAGTTTACGATTGCCGGCGAACGCGTTGCGGCTTCGCCGATGAAACGGAGGAAAGACGCGTCCAGCGAATGCTAACTGACCAGGTCAAGAGTCTAATCTTGGAACACAATATTATAGATATTGTGGTCTGGTTGCGTTCGAGTTGTGTCAGCGGATAATTTATGCCGCGGCAATCCGTGCCGCCCAGTTCGCCCTAAAAATTATTTATTTGATTGAACGCCGCTTCGAGGAAGGCTATTTTCGAACGAGCCGATGATCTCGCTCGCTCGCGAAAACAAGTTCTCTCTTGCTCATTTAAGAAAGGAGACACGATATACGAGTACACGGTGGCGTATATATAGATGACCAAACTGATACGGAAAAAAAAGTGCCAGATCGACCATTTCCGAGTCATGTCTAGTCTGAAAAGATCGGTCGAAGCTCAAGTATTAGCGCGGCATTAACAATTAATAACTATGATGACACGGTTTGCGGATAAAGATATTATCTACTTCAGTACATCGTGCATATCTCAATAGCGCTGATTTTACGTCCGTATAATGATAGTGGTGATATTACGTGAGGAATAAAGCATGGCGCGTTCGATAGACGAAGCGCAACGGATAATAGACGTTCGTTCTTGTAATTGGGTACACCTGTGAGGCTGAGTGATGTCGAAAGTGCGAGGTTCACGCATGAATCACGTACTATATCGACTGGTATACCTTCGAGGTCGTTACGTTAATCGCGAGTCGGAGATCGATGCAGATGCGCGTGTACTCGCTATCATCGCGAGTAGTCCACGCGAACAACCGTGACAAAAAAAAACCCCGATTGCAAATTCCCGACCTGTAACTTTCTAACGTTACTCATTAGCTTCCCACACTTGCCGTCGTACGCGTCTCCGCAGACAATGCCAAGTATTGTTTCGCGGCAGCCATAATTCGTAATTATAGTCCCCTGATTAATTATCAATTTATCGGCCAATTATTATAACTATCTGTATCTGAACCCCGCTGATCTCGTGCACCAGAATATTCCATTTTGTCAGATAGCCTGAAAGGTTTCTTCTTCTACGATATACGTACAAAAATTCTGTGTACGGCCTTTTCGTTAGCTATAGGCTCGTAGATCTTCATAGAAGCATACCGAGATACCGGCAACGTTAAGTTATGTTTAGCTAGTACAGTTACATTACTTGAATTAATTCCGACCTACCACAGAGTAAAAAATCTACGCATTTAATGTATGACAGTTTATGCATATTACATTAAGATAGGCTGTTTAGTGCTTCGCTCTATGGTCACCGATATGAGTTCTTACTTTTGTTGTCGTGGCACAATCTCACGGTCGGTCGAACACACGGAGGGGACAAAAATGAACGGCTCGGCCGTCGCGCCGGACGACCACATCCCTTTCTCGGTATTCCGCGAGTTGCGAGCGCGCATCAGGACCGAAGACGGCTGGATGCGAGAGTTGGACGGTCGATAGGAGGAGTGGCCGATGCCAGATACGAGAGGGTCGACCTAACTTTATTGTATTTAATTAATTACTCCGCCCGATAGCCGATCCTGCAATTTGTACTCTCCTCGAACCGCCGCCGTCACCCCTCTCTACGTCGTTCTTCTTCATTCCCGGGTCGCCGCCTCCGCTCCTCTCGCGATCATCGCGAAATCGCGCACTCGCTCGTACTTGCCCGAGTATCCCGCAAACGTTCGATAAATCCTCCGTACTCGATTCGTTGAGCTGGTTACGATTTTGCGTTTAATATACAAGCGCAAATGTGGAAGGAACACGAATACGCAGGTATTGACGTTTTCTTTAAACTTGAATTGTATGCACAATGCGCCTCCGTTTTATTCACATGTTCTGTGACATACTCTCTTTTAGTATTGTCCCAGGTATCTATTAACAAGTGTGCCTCGTATACAGCATCCAAGCAGAAAATTGTGGAATTAAAATGATCGATGTCAAAGTGATTCCAAAATGATTAAAAGTCATTTACATTAATTTTAATGTTTAATTTTGCCCCGTTATCATGACTTGTTCTGCTTGGACAGAGCGCAAGAGCTTCATATATCCATATACAGGGAAGTTTATAATAAAAAAAAAAATACAAATATAGCAGAGAGAATAGACTAAAGGATACATGCGTATGAATTTAATACACGATACGTAAGAAAAGGGTAAGAAGCACCGATTTAAGATTATCGCATTCCATTCTTCATTGATACGTACGGCTAGATTAATTCGAGTGTCGTGAGGTACATCGCTGCACAGTGACTCAAGAATCCGTTCTACATCCGCGATCCGGCAGTATCCAGCGGCTCGTAATGCGATACAATAAATTATGCGGAGCTCGCGTAACTCGGTGCGTCCTGTATGGGAACGGTATAAGGGGAGTACGTCAGCACGACGCATGTCGCTTAAGCGGCATAAATCAGAGTTAGAGAGAGCTGATCCTGCGCGCACGTCACGGCAGGGACGACCGCGCTACGTGTAAGGCCGCGTCACAACATCGATAATGCGACCATAATGCTAATTTACCGTTCATACCGGAGGAATCCACCTCTCTCTCCCCGCTGGGTCGCGACTCGTGTTTCGTCGATCGCGCACATGAGAATCGTACAGCATTAAACGCCAGTTTCTCGCGCGAAGACTTGACCTTGACCCTAGTCGCGACACGTACGGTTCGCGTCCTCGCCAAGTACGATTTCGATACGCTGTGTGTGTGTGTGTGTGTGTGTGTGCTCGATCTCTTCCTTTTTTTTTTTTAATCCTTTAACCGCGGCAAGCAACTTCTGCTAAATTCGTAACGTAAATTGTACTTAGTATCAAGAATTCAAGAGTGGAGGTGTATGCAAAGTACGGGCGGGTATTTTTCTGAAAATAGAATAGTTCTTTCTTATTGCTATGAGAATCGTGGAAATATGTTCAGATATACAAGATGCAAAGTTCACGAGGGATAAGACCTATCACGGAGATCTCACGGGACACGTCGCTCGTTAGAAATAGATTTTATTAGAAAATTGATTCCTTTATTGAACGCGCGTCATTCGACTATAGACTCTGTTGGCGATAGATAAATTCTATCACGGATAAGACAAGCGAACAGCACAAGTCGGACGAGCTCTTTCATGTCATCTCACGACATTCTAACGTTTCGATCGTAACGTAACCCCGTTAAGTACACAGCACACGTTGCAACATCCTCGACGTTCTCGCGCCAGCAGCGCGACAGGATCACGATAGAGTTCCGCCTATTAGCTCGAATTTGGAGCTCTCCATCCATCTGTCCGAGACTGTCGGCTGTACGACTGTGTCTGTAGGTGCACGATACACGGTATGGAGAAGTGGTCGAGGGCCGAAGTCGAACGCGAGAGCGCGTATAAACATTCGTCCGGATGAACACGCGTCGACCGGTTAAGGCGCTACGCTATCGAGCCTCGAAGCCACCGGCGGCGAGTGCACTCGGAACATGACGTCTGCAAGTCACTTCGTGACCGTATCGTGGGAAACACAAATATGTAACTGGGCGTTTCTCTCCTCATCGTCATCGTAACGGCGCGGCACGCCAGTAGATTTACGCCCGACACGGCGAATGAGCGGAGCCTCTCCGGTGCGAATAACGTCCGCGATATTGCGTTACATGATGCACTTGATTTTTAGTTAACATCAGCATGAAAAATGTAGATAACTGACGACGCGAGAACACGCTTTCGATCGAAAGACTATTTTCGAACGTTTGTGAGATTTTTTACCCTACACGGAGAGAACATGATTTTGCTAAAAAAAAATTAAAAAATTAAATTTAAATACAGATCCAAATATAATTTTGTTAGACCATCAAAATTTTTAGGATGCTCAAACTGATTGCTAGAATGTCAACAGTTTTATCGTAAATAATAAAAATAGTATTACTTCTCAGAGAGAGTTACATCGGATAAAAGTTACATAATTGTCTAATTGTAATAATTGTTAAAAATATATATGAAATTTCTAGCAGAAGCATAATAAATAAATTACGCTCCAGAATAATAAAGCAAGGCTGTAAAACGACGTTCTAACAACCAACGCCCTACGATAATTATTTTGATAAGTCTGACAAAATTACTTTCAGATCTGTATTTAACTAAATTTTTAGACACACATATTTTTAAATATTGATTGAGTCGTATTCACATTTTTAGCTACTCGTGATCGCTTTTGAAGACAAAGCTGTTTGAATCCCTAAATTGTGGAGTCTGTGGTAAAGCGTACGTAATACGCTCGATACGCTTTACGCTAGCCGTCTGTTCACCGCGCACCGCGGAGTAACGCTAATTATACGCTATCCGCCGTTATTCTCCAGTTTCTGGTCAAGTGTAGGTAGTCATTAGGACGTAGACGGCTGCAGTTAGGCAGGAATACAGAACAAACTTATCCACTTAACTAAGTAACCCAATTTTCCTCGAGATCCCATCGCGCGGCTGGCTTCGCTTTCTCCCGCTTTGCACTCGCGGCGTATAGCGAGAGCAGGGAGAAGTGAAAAAGGGACGGGAACGAGCGAGGCGGGATGAGGCAAGGGTGGAGGCGATTCAAGCGGAAAGTGCGCGGAGCTCTTGTGGAGTCCTGCCTCGGGGATATTAACATTATAAATCGTCCAGGCCGGCGACACGCCCGGGGCGGAGCCGATCGTATCGACTCGATGCCTACCTCCAGACCCTGATATCGATTACACTTCGGTGATTGGCAGGATTCGTAACACGCCACGGGGAGCCCGCGGCTGGCGCGACCGTTCGATCGATCCGTTCCTCCTCGCGTCGGTGCCAAGGCTGTGCGATGCACGCAAAGCAATAGAAAGAGAACAACCAGTTCTGAATCTTGGATCTATCCGTCGCAATAAGCACGTTAAATCGTATACAAAAAGATCTTATCTCGATGAACATCGAGAACATTAACGTTGCCGAGCGATAATTATAAACTCATATTATGATTTTCTGGAATTTTCCAGTAATACCTATAAAATGCCATAAAATGTCAAGAATAATTTTGTGGAAGTATCTAGGGATTTAGCTAGATACAGATCTGGAAATAATTTGTTGGACTATTAAAATAATTATATATTATAGGACGCTTAAACATAATGATACAAAAATGTTGATACATCAGCAACCAATTTAAGCGTCCTAATTATTCTGATAAATTAACAAAATATTTTCAGATCTATATTCAGAACTACATTTTTAGATACTTTAATAAATAAAACTATTCTTTTCGTGCGTATACCTATACTGTTAAATTCATAATGTCGTTATATGTCAAATTTGAATTATTTTTAATCATTTATACAAATTACTATTGCTCTCCTTATCATTACATCAATTTAACTGAAACATAGAATTAAACAATTTAACTCAAGAAAATATATTAAATATTTCTCAGTTTGTTATTTACTAATTGTAAGTACATATGCTGTTTACTTTAAAAGTAACCAAAAATGGATTAATCTATATTTTTCTACACAGGTTCGGTAACATATCTACTTGCTCGATTATTTTGACCTTCTTAACTTTACATTAAAAATAAATTTCATTTCATTTTTGTAATATATAAAAGCACGAGATAATAATTTCTTTCAAAATATAGAATAGTCTTGTTATATTATTAATAATTATTATTTTTGGCCGAATGAAAAAGCATACCATAATAAAAAAAAAAGTTCAGCCGAGAGGATACATAGCAGGTGTCCACAAACGATGTTAAATTGATTTTCATTTGGAATCCAGCGCGGCTTCGAATCAGGCCATGCTCGCGTGCCGTTAAAATCCGAATTCGGAAGACGATCGTAAAAGTATCGCCCTCTTTTTCCTTTCTTGGAGAAGAAGATTGGTGAAAACGCCGGCGGACATCGTGAAAAGTGCGCGTTGGCGATCAACGACGGCGATAATTTATCGAGAAGTCGAAAAAGGTGCTTATCGCGCGCGTGTCTTCGTCCGCCTCTTGAGAAACTTCCTCCAGGTTCTCTCTTCGCCTTTCACCATTTTTATTGATACTAAATGTGAAAACTCGTCACCCTACCGGCGACATCTTCGCTCCGAAGATCCTGTTCAAAGTGGCGCGTAGAGGATACTTTAGTATAGTGGAGCTGGGCGATACTGAGTGAAATCGCGGCGGATCAGGCGGGTGCACGCGAGGTCGGGTTACAACGTCGATAATCTTACGACGTTAACTGTCGAAATGTCGTCGATGTCACGCGGAATTCGCGCCGCACCTCGTCGCGAGGATGGTTTTACGGCCGGTCGCGCACGCTGTGCGCCGGCGAACGCGCAAAGCTAATGGTGGAAGGTATGGTACTAATTATGAGTAAACACGCCGATTCCTCTCGTGTGAAACTCTGCCTCAAGTCCCTTTTGTCCTGTTTGCGCGTCACTTAATTACTTGACCTCGTTACCGTCTTCCCGAAATAACTTAACGCGTTGCTGCCATGTCTTTACATTTATTCCTCTAACATAATCCGTTTCGTTTTCTTTTATATTTTAAATACAGTTTCTAAATAATATTGATATAATTTACGATCTATGATTGGTAATACATCGCACTTTCGCATGAAAAATTTTTCGTCTACGGTAACTGTTGCTCGCACTTGTAGAAATTGCATGAAGATCGATGAGCATCGCCAAACAATGAACGGACAGTTCTCGAGGGAGTGTCAAATCGCCCTTTTATTAGGTCGTATTTCACTGAACCGGCCGTGTTCAAAACCGCGTAACGATCCGCTGGGATAAATATTCATGATCAATGCTGATCAGAAGGATCAGTATATCGCGATTCAACGCGCCGATCGTTGCCATCGATCGCTTTCGCGTCCCCGCGAACCGTAATGCTCACTTCAATTTGATCATATCATTGCCAATCGCTTCAAAGAGCGCGAGGAAGAGTGTTCTTCACATCGATTTTCCAGCGCCAATAGCCTCGTATTATTCAATATATTGGTTTCGAGACATATAGGAGAGTTCCTTATTTTAGACGACACTGCAATTTATAGAATCGTAATACTCAATCCGTTTAACTTGCTATTTATTTAGTAGATGTAAATACATATGTTTAGCTATTTTAAAACATATGTATTATTTACTTATTTAATACAAAATATAGAGACATAATAACCGTTTGAAATTTATTATTGCACAATCAACTCTTTTACCTCATTTGCTTTTGCAATAACACTTCTCCCATTGATTTTACTTTAATCTTCACAAACACACATTGCATTCCTTGTTTGCACAAGATGCAAGTGCGGTCCTTGTCGGAAAGTACCTCAGAAAAGCTAAAGCCAAACGCGCCGTAAAAATGTGTACATACGAATTGAGGCGTTTATCAGTACAGCGCACTTTCCCTCCACAGATATACATTAATTGCTGAAGTTATAATGATAATGCCGTAGGTCATCCAAAGGCTGCGGAGCGCAATGATGTGCGGGCGCGATAACAGCGCAAGAAGAAGAGCTCGCTCGCTCGGGAACGACGCGCGGGAACATAGAAGGTATGGGAATGCGAGTGTGGGCACGTCGCATCATAACTCCGTGAGCGCCGTAAATCAAGGTGGACGCCTCGTGCACCCATAGAAACGGTTATATTCGGCCATAACGGCGCGTACCCACCGCGACGACGACGAGGCTATATTTTAATGGTAACGATAAATTACTTACGAGAAGAGAATCGCGCGTCGCGCGGAGATGGCGGCGATGAAACCCTCACGCGGCGAGGCCACGATCCTCCTGTCGGGCATCCTTCTCGTCTTCTCTTTTAGCGAGCAAAACCTCTTCCGTTCGCACGTGCGAGCGAGCGCGAGTGGACGGTACCATTGATCGCGATCCGACGTGTCGGCGCGCGAGAGAATTACTTTGACTCTGCAGCGCGGTCTACTGGAATCGCGATAACGTACGATCTGCGGATCGCCGGGATGAAATATTAACTCGTACGGGGCTGCCTCGATATCCCAGCGAGAGTAATTTGCCGGCGCGCGGGGAATAGGGAAAATTTATATTAGACGTGTGCTCATCACGCGAGATTACGCCCGCGAAGTAAGTACCTAGCGAGCTCTTCGCGGTAATCGCTACCTCTTATCCGGCGTTATCTGTCGTTGCTACACAGCGAGAGAATGACATTCGAGCACCGAATCTGTGAGAGAACGCCGCGCCGCGTGTAGGATGTTACCAATCACGTTCTAGAACGCGACTCGTCCTTTTATCCGTGCGGTCACTTTGCAGGATTTCGCTTTTAGATATCGGCCTGGGTGGCGCGGTCGGCTATTACGAATCTTTGCGACGACACGAAGATTAATGCCCATCTCTCCACGTACCGCATTAATACACCGCGCGCGATCGTACGCGCGTACACTAACGCGTGTTACATTATGATAACAGAATGGATTTCAATGTAATACCTGCGCCTGAGCGCGACGCCGTTGAAACAGTGTCGTGTGGAATAATGTAATTTCTCTGTACGCGGCAATATATTAGATATGGCGTTGTTCATTTACGTCTGGTTTGTATGTTGAGTGGTAAAATTACAACACATGCAATTCAGATAGATGAGTATCTAAAAGTAATCTTTCTCTGGTATTTACCTTACTTTAAGAAGTAAAAAGATATGTAATACAAGATTTAGATAACTTAGTTATACCTTCAAAAAGTAAAGAAATACAACACCAATCAGACGAAAAAGATTATATTTGACGACTCTTTTATCTGCCTAATGATGTACTTTTATTTAAATTTGTAACTGTACGATTTATCATTGTCGGTTTTGAAACATGTACAATTCTGAGCCAAGGTTATGTGTTACGTATACATATCACAAATTAAACTGACGAGCAATTTAATTACTGTGTGTATGATGCTACTGAGGATCATTAAAACACTGTGAAGAATTTATCGCGAAAACAATCAGCTGGGATTCAAACCTGGACCAAACATGCACGGAAAGAACAATTTTGCTGAATTAACTTTTGGTTCTGTATTTGGCTAAATTTTTAGATATTTCAGCAAACCCCATTCATTCCGTGAAAAAATAAAATTTGTGAGGTACAGAATAAAATGCATAATACAAAAGAATAGATCGATCGCGATCAATGTTTTTGTAGAATTAATTAGATCATTTTCTCCGTGAGTCATCGTCATCGCAGCTACCGAACACTTAACCGGATCACAGCTCTGACCTCCTGAAACCGAGTTTGTGCAAGCTACGCTAACTGCTCGCGAGCAGATCGCCCACGCAGCATGCAAGGTGGTCCGAGTACTTGAGATCTTCGGGTCTCGCTCCCCGGACACTTTTATGCCCCCGACGACGAGCGACGACGACATCACCGAGCACCTTCCTCACGTGGCGTGGGCGACTCATGGGAACTTGTAACTGCTTCAGACCATCGTCGTTTTCTCGACGCCCGGTTGCTCGCCTTTCAGTGATACCCGCTCGTTCGGTGTTCGAATATTTGTTTAACAGAAATTTAGCAGGGTCAGATTTATAAAAGCATACGTTTCATAAAGTTACGAATATTTCATTTTTTAACAATTCATAGCTTTACTAGCTAATATTTTTAAGAACGTTTTATCTTTTGTAATTTCCATATATCATATTAAATGAGAATCTAATTCCCTTAAATCGTTGAATCGTGACGTCCTCGATTTGATGATAGCTTGAACAATCCAGTCGACGTGATTTTCGTTCGTGAGACACGTGGCTGTAGTATCGAGGGATTTATCGTCGTGAGGAATGCGGCGCAAGGTGGTACGCGAGGGAGAAAGAGAATAAGACGCTGGTTTATGCGAGGAGAATGAAAGGAAGAGACGAGGCGAATCTCTGCCTCACACTTGGCATATCTATATACGCGTTGTCTCTCTTCGTACTACGCGATGGTGCTTTCCTAGCTCCGTCTCTCGCTCTCTTGTCTCTTTTTCTGGCTTCCCCACCTCCCCCCTTCACCACCCCTCCCCCCTCCGCTTCCGCTGTTTCTTCCTCTCTTTTTCTCATCGCGTTGCTCGCGTAGCTGCTCGTACACACGTCGCGCGGGTACACACGCGAGTGGTGTACGTAATACTGCCGAGGCTCGAGCGTATAAAACGCGTCTTTGTGCGCTCGGGCCAGCTGTTTGTCTAACACCTCGTACCTGCCCGGGGTCAGTGGCGATTCTGTTACGAGCCCCGGGAACGTCGGTTGTTCGATCCACGGGCCCGGGGTCAACGCCACGATCCTGGAAGATCGATGCCATCGGTTTATGTACGTAGGCAAACATCTCAGAGAGATTTCGGTTAAGAGTATTAAGTTATCTAAAAAACACTTCAATGTCTGACAAGAAGGTTAAGAAAGAACTTGGTTAGATCGCTTCACAGTTATAATAACTTTGTCATAAATATCTGTTATAATTATGTTTTTCATTGTTATAATTAAGGGATGAAAACAACACGGGACTGAGAGAGAATTCTGATTGATATGATCAGAATCTTCTGGTTCAATTCCACCAGAAATTTTTCTCAATTCTCTTTATAATAGGGATAATCTACTTCAGTACGACGATTAGAAATTTAAAGATGTTAAAGACGTTTTGAAAACAACATCAATGGTTAGCAATTGTTTGGTTTGGACCCTCGGTCGCGTACTAAACGGGAAAAAGCTGATCGAGAATAATACATACGTACGTTGTGTGTAGATTAGTAGCGAGAGGACCGCAGGAGCTCGTGATTGATATTCGCACAGGTTTTCTTTGCCGATACTGCTAATAACTTATCCAGTAGACGGTGGTCAGCGTCCACTTCTTGCACGTCTATCGAACGTCTCAGACTTTTGGTGGCTCGATGCTT
This sequence comes from Cyphomyrmex costatus, assembly GCF_001594065.2. NCBI lineage: Eukaryota > Metazoa > Arthropoda > Insecta > Hymenoptera > Formicidae > Cyphomyrmex > Cyphomyrmex costatus. The sequence continues at coordinate 1,354,897 of NW_017277125.1, read as the reverse complement.
GCACCACAAATCGTTCGTCGCCGAACGAATGTTTTACGAGTGGGAGCGCTCTGTGTGGTCCTCGTGTCAAAATGTGTCAAAACTCAAGTTCGTGGTCTCGTGGTGTCGAATAAAAAGCGGTTCGGTGGCTCTACAAATTAACGGACCGTCCTGACAGCAGACACATCTACGACTTTCATGAAGAATGAATGAAAGAAGGAGAAATGAATAAACTCTTTGTTAGAATTTGGTTCGAGAATATCGATAAAGGCTGTGGTCCAAATTCACTATCAACGCTAAAAATTTATGGATTCGCACGTTACGTGCAATATAGATTTTTAATATCTGGCAATGAATTAATTTTAGAACAGATCGGTAAACGCAACTCAGAAAATTACAAATAGATACTAATTTAAAAAACCGATGTTGAGGCAGATTTCAATTTTATCGCTTTATACTCATCGATTGCATTGTAGAAGAGTTATTTAAGTATTAGATAACTATCGAAAAGAATGCAATCTAAATGAAACTTGGTATTTCAATCGCGATATATTCTCGACGGGAAAAGAAGAGCCTATTTCTGTCGAGGACGGGAAGATTCGCGTCATAACGCTCCGAGCGAGAATAGTCGGCGATTCGCTTCCTAGCTTCGCTCGTCCTTCCTACGTCGCATACGAACGATCCTCTTTCACGTTTACGACAATCGAACGGATCGAGAGGCGACCGTCCTTGGTAATTACGGTCGCGCTACCGCGCGCAGAAACGCAAGGAATAATATCTCGGGAAATTGTAGCGGGTCTTACACTGCGAGCGAAAGTTTACGTTGCAAAATATGCGTCTTGGAGATAATTTTTCTCTTCATTTTTCTTCATATACTTTTGTACAAACGCACGTCTCGTCTAATATCGTCTATTACGAACAATGGCGAGGATAATCGTGCAAGCAAGCGGATTAGATATGCAATATTTTCTTGGTAATTGCAGCGAGTGCTGGAACAATTCTTTACGGCGTGCGCAGCTGTCTGGCGCGAGAGATATATGTATTTTCCTGCGTGTTTCTCGTCAAGCTTTAAAAGAGCGCTGTTATGTAGCGATGACGAGAACAACGGCGACGATGTATCGGTCAAACGAAACGGCCGAAAGAGTTGCGAAAACTGGCCGTTCGATTGGCCCACAACATAGCTGATGTTACATTATACTCGCTGTAGCGAGTTCTTTATGACCGCGAGTTGCATTTGAACGTGAGCGTGGAAATTTTCGAGTACGTGTGCGAATAAAATTAGCCCGAGCTCTCGCAAGACGCATAAACATAAACATCAAAGAAGATGGACATGAAAATTGCGGACATTTGACACATAGGCGTGAATGGAAACTAAACTATCGTCAACAGAGCTGCATGCACGTTGGACATTTCAGATATATAAGTGCGAAAAAGAATACTGCATTAAATGCAGAAGTGGTTTAACAATGCGATTACAATGTAGTGAAATTTCATTACGACAGCACTATGAAAATTTAGATAACTCTTATAGGAAGAATTTAAAAAGGGAAGTGTTAATATCATAACTATATTTTCCAAATATAAGTGTTAAAAAGATTGCTGCATTAAAATGGCACTTAAATGCAAAGGTGATTTAAAAATGCGGTTACAACGTACTGAGATTTCACTTTGACAGTACTATGATAATTTAATCCTTAGCATCCACGATGATACTTTTCCAGTCCCTCACTACACGCGATTAAAAAAAATATATGTAAACATTAAACTGATTACTTAATTGATGTTCCTAATTTTTCAAAAACAGGAATATGCAGAAAATGGGCGATCTAATTGTGTGTATTAAGGGTTAATAAATACATAACTTAGAGAGAATTCAAGAAGGAAAGGTTGTTAATATCCCATAACTATTTTCCAGAGATAAGCGTGATAAATAATACTGTATTAAATGCAAAAGTGGATTAACAATGCGATCACATTGTAGTGAGATTTCATTACAACAACATTATGACAATTTAATAGATAACTCATAGGGAGAATTTATTTTTAAGAAAGTGTTAATACAGACACTGATGTTGCGAGAATCAATCCTCTTTTGGCCGGAATGAAAAAGACGTCCCTTTCCCACCCTTATGTCATATTCCCGTGCTTTCGGTCGCCTCTGATTGAGATAAAATCGCGGCTTTAACTCGCGTCGGACGGAGAAGTATCGCTCGATAGAATCGAATGCTTGATTTTCTATGGGATAGGATACAACTATTGTGCACGATGTTGAATGCGCGATCGTATACGTGTAAATGGATCCAATTGCGGGACAGTTTGCGTCCTCAGCCGTCGCGCGAAGCGTTTACCTATAGATTTCCACAGATAAAGTCATGCTTTCATCTTGTACAGCCGTGCCAGCCGGATACTTCCGCTTGTCGAATCCGTTCAGAGATTACACGATGTTTCTAACGAGAAAATTCGATCTTTTTCTTTTCCGCATATTTACGCGTTAGATCCGTACCCATATTGCATCAAAGAATATCCGCAATAAAATATATACAAACCTTATATACATATAAATAATGCATTACAAAAGTAAGAGGATACGTTATCGCTCGGCGTATATTGATGTAAACGTTTAATTACGCACAATCCCATGCGCATATCTAAAGAGTACAAACGAAGAAAAATACAACGAAAGTCATGGAGTCACACAGCAACCTAGAGCGAACAGTAAGAGATCGTATGACGGTCAACGACGTTGTATGTACCGTACACTTGCAGTATAGGATATTCAATGATCATCGAAGCATCCGTTGTTCGTAATGCTCGCAAGTTTCTCACCAACAACGGAATGTTCGCGAAGAATTGAGAAATATTTTGCGAGACTATTAGTTTCAATCATTTGTGCCTTTATATTGCCCGAGAATATTCATCTATTAAATTATCCTCCAGAGAAAAGATAATCTTGTATCACAATGTTTCTTATTACACTGCAATATTTTTAAACCTTTTTCATGTTTCAGGACATATGGCAGGTGATTTATGCATAGATGTTTCTCGTAGATTATGAATCTGTAATTGCACTGTGAGAGAAAGGATTTTGTTAATTTAACAGGACATAAGTACCTTTAACAAGTGATTTGTAAATATGTGACAACAAATTGGTTTATTATAATTAATTATAATTAAATATAAGGAAAATACTCGACTAGAATTGGTCAATTTCCTATGATTTTGAAACCCTACGAATAACTTCCATGTAGCCTTTTATTTGTTAGTGATACTGTGGATTATTTGTTACATATGGACGAAATAATAATTAATCGATCGTTTTCTTAACAAATATCACATTTGTTTCCCCTTGATTTGTTCCAATAACAAAATCCTTTCTCTCAGTATGAAATATCTGCTATATGTCATGAACTATGAAACAAGTATAAAAATGTAAAAATATGTGAAAATATTGTAAACTTTTTAAAAATATAAACTGACGGTAATTACACTGTGTGTGTGTACAGTATATAATTACTATTCACTAGTCAAACGCATACATTCGATCGCTCAAAGCGACCGCTATTTATTAACGAATATGGCAGTATCATATCTAATTAAGATGTAAGCAAAAAGCTAACAGTTCTCGCTTCACGTGCTGCGCGTGCCGGTGGATTATTCTTAGAATGCTAATTGAAAATTAACCGGCCGCCGCGCTGACTCGGGTCAACGGAAACCGCTAGAACGTATTGCCGACGCAGCCGGTGATACAATAGACGCGCAGCCATAATCCACGCTGGCAGCTTCCGTACACTGAATCTCGACAAACTGCGTCGACCCATCTCGGGCTCGTTATTACGGCGGCGAATGGGACAACCGCACGCACGTCAGAACGCGGCAAAAAGCCGTTTTCGCGGGTAAAACGATCGGCGTTGCTCGGCTTTCCGTCGTAAAATAGCGCCCACACGCTCTGATGCGTCGAGTGTGCGAGCGAACGGCAACAACGTGAGAATGTCGTGTGACGATAAAAGTTACGCTCGTGAATTTTACGTTCCGCGCTGTGTCCTCGATCTCACTGCTAACAGGCGTCGCGTTCGTCCATATATTACGAATACGAGTGCGGTCCGTCACAAATGTCGCTGCCCCATTTCCCAAAATTCGCGTACTGACGATTCCAGGTCGCGCGGGGAACAGACAAATTTATGGCGACGATAAAAATGGTATCTTTGTATCGATCATGCAAGTTGACGGTCACATAACAGTACATTATTTATAACGCGTATATATCATTCTTGGTAAATTCTACTTTTGACGTTGAGGTGTGTAAAAAATATAAGGATTCAAAAATTGCAGAGAAAAAGTGAGATATAATGTGAGCCCCTATTTCATATTTTGTGTATTATTGTATTTTTGTATATTTTTCATCTTTTAGTTACACTCAAATCAATAATGTTGCAAATGATAATTTATTAATCTAAGTTTAATATAAAACTCACTTGAAAGGAATATTTGTAAGATTATTAAAATTATAGAAAGTGTATTTTTCATTAATAAAAAAATACACGGATCCAAAAACTCCAATTGTATCGTTGTTTCCAAGATAATCGGGCAATTATCGTCTCTTATCTCAAGCAGCATTATAAAGAGTGTTTCATTAATCAACGACCTGGTAGGTTTGCGTTCCCGGGGCGCATTCCTATCTGAAGATCGATCGAACAGATCGAAATGCGTGCAATCGTACACACGACTACGCGATTGTTCACGTCTCACGGAATGCTAGCTCGATAAATTCGGTTTTTTTTGCATGGAGACAAATATAGTATACCTATAGCGACTATTCAGTTGATACAACGCAGGTCGCGCATACTGCCATGCACGCATATGCCATTCGCAAAGACTTACAAGAAGACTGGTCCATTCAAGAGTCAACTTCATTGAAATATATCTTACCACGAATTCGCATGGGTTAACCGTACCGTGCAAATCTACACATGTCTGAAGATTCTCTGGCGAATCGCACGATGTGGCATTGTATCGCAATATTATCCAGCGTTGTCTTTTCATAAATGTGTATATAAGATACTATTGTATCATTTCTTATTAATTATTATGACATCATGACGTTATAATATGTGCGATGCATTGAATTATAATTAGTTTAATCAAACGGTAGATCTAATGGAGTCACCGAATTATATTGTAATATTATATTAGTATTGATCACAAAAAGCGAAATGGATTTTTCCTTCTCCCTCGCATCGCAGTTTTTTCCGGAGTATTACCATTGTTGGCCGTCAAAATCGTATAGATATGGGTATGCGTAAGGATAATATGACGTTCTTCAACGGAGGAGAAAATGATGAGAGAGAGAGAGAGAGCGTAAAAGGAGGGCGTTGAGAGGAGGAAAACAGAGACGCGAAGCAAGATGCGAGCACTTGAAGAAACGATTACCGATGACTTACGTATGCAGGCAATCTTGTGTTGCGCATTTGCGCAATTATTGGAACACCTTGTGTGTCCGTAATAAATGGCGGAATATGCCCTGAAAGGTGTTAGTTCAAGATCATCCGGCGATACAAGAGACGCCGCTGCGCTATCGCGGCCGGATTTCATCACCGCGACGACGACGTCGATTCATCCGCGCCGGCTACCTCATAGGCACGTATATTTATGTAATCGCGCGGGACATTAAGGTTACTCTCAATCAGAAAAAGTCGCACCTATCTATTTCTATTCTACCCTCTATTCCGCTCCCATCGCACTATCGTGCGTAAAAGTGACTCGATCAACGCTTCGATCTTTAATACGTTCACAGCGGATTCGCGAAAGGTCGGAGATGCCCGCGATCGAGCTCGCGTCCACTCGAGATTATGTTTTACGCAATTATGCGTGCCGTAATGCGACTCGAAATTAAATTACGCGCAACGCGTCGCAAAACATATAGCTCATCGATCGTTCGAACGAACATCGCAAGCCTTGATCTTAAGCGGTGGGCGTCGTGTTACTGTCTCTTTTCACTCACTTTCCTCTCTTCGCTTCTCTCATTCTATGGTCTGGAATTTCGAACTACAACGTCGAATAAACACATCCTCTTCAAAACTTTCTACTTTAATTTCACAGATTCTGTAATAGATCGCTTGAGAGTATCAGCCTAAGACATTAGAATTGCAAAAGAAATCGCTAATTTAAAAAATTCCACAGACTCTATTTAAATATTCGATAGACAGAAAAAAGGAAAGTTCTCTCTCCCTCTCTTTCTCTAAACTTTGACTATTACTTTATGGTAAAATATTATATTATGGTCAAGAGTCTCCTTTTGTAATTATTACTGCTGTATAATGTTAATATAATTACTAATAAATAATAATTTTTTTTATATATTGTATTATATTTATTTATTTCAATATAAATTGAGAAAAACGTATTGTAAAAATTTGATCGACATTTCTTCCTCCCTCTTCTTTCCTCGGCATTTCTCTGTTTCTCGCACATAGTTTCGTACGCACAGGCTCTGTACTCTGCTCGCTGACTACTGCCGTCTGGGATTTCAATGCGCCGTGACGTGGGAGTAATTGCGACACGCATACGCGCGCACGCATACGCACACGTATGCGCAATGCCGCCGTCGACCTTGCGCTCGTCTTCCTTGTAAGGCGCAATCGAGTGCTTTGTGCCTATACGATCAATTACGAGAGATATCCACTTTTGTCGCTCTCCTTGCCTAACGATGTGTTCCAATTAAGGTATGGCGATTAATGCCGCCGTTCGTTCTGAGAGCCGAGATTTCTTTCATGATTTTTTTTTTGTCTCATTTCTCCTGTTCCCCGATGTAACACCGATTCGCCCCTCCCTTTTCCCGGGAAAGGATTATGGAATTTCATGGTCATATCTCGATCGTAATAAATAACGGGTCGAACTTGTGTGCATTCATAAAAATGATGTTTCTCTTGAAATTTTTATCCTTTCTTAATCTATGGGAGTTGAAGCGCCCAGTAAGATAGACGGGACGAAACAATCTTACAACTTTGTACTCACGTCCCACATTTAACGCGGTCATATAATTCGCGGCCCACGCTTATAACGTCAACTGGGATCTTCATATTGGACAAACGGAACTTTGTTATAATCGGACGGCCGAGCGTTTACGGCTAAATGCGGACTGTAAATAAGGACCGTAGTCTCTCTTCGAGTCGCCACGCGTACGCTCGAGAAAATCCTATCCCACGCTGCGGATCTCTCGGCCGCGTTAGGGGAAAAGGAGTCCGGCGCGCGGCGATCTGCGATCGCATCCACGTACCATACGTCGCGCGGAGGAGGATCGCTCACGGTGTGTTGTAGGGTATCCTGAAGCCGAAGATGATCACTTCGCGAGTGAGAGGACGGCCCGTCCTTGTCTACTACCTCGGCACGACGCATACATCACGCGGCCAGGCCGACTCTCTCAAGATCAGACGTTCTCGCGTGTGACCACACATATGTAATTCCAATTAACATTGCAGCGCGTGCGTACGTACGTACGTAAAGGCTTGCATTACACGGCACACGCGGGAGTTACACGCGCGGATTATTCCGTGCATACACACGTCTGACTGACTGACTGATTTTTTTCGTTCTTTCAATCTTTCATGTGCCCTTCGGTGCCACCAGTTGACTGCTCGTTCGCACATAAATGCACGCCAGATTTCATAAGATGTCGATATCCAGGTGGAATTTGTTATAATTTCGTGAAAACGAAATCGTGGAAGCGATTTGCGCGGTTTTCGTATAATGAGAATCGAAATGAAAATCAGTCCGCTGATTGGATGAGAGATCGCATTCTCGGATGGAACGCAAACACTTTCAGATAATTGCAGTGAATCGAGATAGCTTTCTTGCTTGTTAAATCGTGAGCTCTGTATTCGACGTACTCGTATACATATGAGGAAGCCGAATTAAGCGAAACATCGAGTGGGAATGATCTCTAGGCGTAACGTATTCGCAATATACGTCTTTATGAGCCTCTCGATTGCGCAAACGAATCTGTACGGTTCACAAGTACCATCTTCTCGTGCAAACTCTGTCTTTCTTCTTTTTTTTTCTTTTTAATATAAAGAGCTCGCGTTCACGGCAGACGCGGACCACACACGACGAGGCAAGTGCATCGTAAGTAGCCTCTATTTCGAGAGAAAATATTATCGTAACGCCGCGCGCGCGCATCCGCACTCGCGCGAACACATTATGCCTCTGCGTATGCCTCTACCACGCTCGTATCGCCGACTCGAAATAATATTTGGCCGCGCGCGATCGCGCGAGTAGCCGTAAAGATCGCGATACCGCGGGATCGTGTCCAGGTGCATAAACGACCCGCTACACCACTTACGACCTTGTGTTCTCTTCTTCTTCTTCTTCTTCTGCACCGGTTCCATTCGTTCGTCGTTTATCTCATGAAATCGGCGCCTGGTCGCCTCTCGAGAAAATGCCCCGAGCAATTGTCGTCCGAGGAACGCGACAATTATTGGGATAAAGGGAGCGTCAGTCGGTTATTGTGATCGATCCGAAGTGCAGACTCGCTGGACCCTCCCACTTTCTTTCACGCACCGGTCGCGCGCGGTCGATCTCCTACAAATGCGAAATTTATCTTCGATCTGGATCAAGGGAGCACGATTATGGCGACGGGCGCTCCTGACTCTCCATTATACGGCCCGGTACGGTCAGTGGGTCCATCATTGTCCGAGCGCCGCTCAAGAATGGATGTTTTGGGTTTTCGTGAATGCGCCGAGTGACACCTTCGAGTGCTGTTCCCCGGACCCTCTCTACATATTTCTTCTTGATTCCCTGCGCTCTTCCCTCACCCCCTTCTCATCGAGTTCTTATACTACTGTCTCTTTCGCTCTCGCCCTCGCTCTTCGGATCCTTTTTCTTTTTCTCAACTCGACTGACTCGCGACGAGTAGCCGAGAATGCGAAACGATCGTTCACCATTCGAGACTGGAACGAGCTGGTCATCTCGGCTGAGTCAATATATTACCACCTTTCTCCCTCCCCCACTTCTGGTATAGCTTTTTCGAAAGGTTAGCGAGACGTGCGCTCTGATTTATCTAAATCTAGGATGCAGGTTCTTGGTTTTTAAGATTTACGATAACCTCCTCGCTTCACAGGTGCGAGAATTCGATTTAAACGAGAGCCAATATTCCCCGAAAGCACATAAACGTATTCATAATATATTAAAAACTATAAGTATAAATATAAATTTGTATTAGATACTTTAAAAAGAATGAATATAACCAATGTTATTTAGACATAAAAGAATAAGTGTGTTATATATCTGTGTAGGTAATAAAATTTTCAACTTTCAGAATGACGCGTTGGTTAATACGTTCCAAGTTTAATCGACAGTCACACAATTAAACTTTTTCAATTAATATTTTTTTTATAAATAATCATCTATGGAGAAGGATCCTTCCTAGCTGTTTGGCGGAATTGCTTAACGAGTTCCGACATTGTTATCAAGAAAATGAAAAGAACCAAGATTACCAAGTTGAATGCGAAAGAAAAAGGAAATCGCGGGAAAACACACGTATTTAATGTCTTTAAGGCCGTGTCAGTCACGCTCTGGTTACGTCATTGCACTCACGATTACATTGCGAAGATAATTACGACTACGTAACTAGTATCAAGCGAAAACAGATGTTTTCCGAGACGATAATAAGCCACGTCCCTCCCCACATCGGGAATAACTAATTCATGCATTCTGCGAAAACAGAACAATTTTATCCGTCCTATAAAGCACGAAGCAGGATTCGCGCGCGCGAGCGCTGATTATCTGTCTTTCACACAATCTTTTTTTCGATATTACTATTATTTCTTCTACAAGTTAATGCATGTTAGCACACACATTATTCATGTTTCTCTTAAAACTTGTATCTATTAAAACCCACATTTAAAATCATTATTATATATTATATAAATCTTGTATTAAAAAGCTTAAATATTCAGAATAAAATTTCATTACTTGAATAGATACATTTGTATTAGAAAGCAAGGTACTTAGCTAAATGCAAGATTATACTCATATAAAATCTGACGTCATTAAAATATCACTATCGTGTGGAACATTTCATAATATTACACACATATGCAATGTGATTTTAAATATCACGTTATTAAACGTATTTATTTCAAATAACATGTAAAACTAAAGTTTTCAATAAATAAAGATAGAAAGATTATGATTAATTAGAATATCCAAAAACTAACTTAATATTATGTTTATTATAAAAATAAATATACGTCTCTTAGAAAGCAATAAAAATAATTAAACGCACATCATTATTTTATTAAATCAATACAAAATAAATTAAAGAGAAAGTTAATTATTTCAGAATAGGTATACAGAGAGAGAAATGTCGATAAAAGATAACATCTTATAACTTTAAGTAAATTTAATTTGCACATTTTCTCACAATGAAATAAAATAATTTTTAATCAACAAATGCGTGAATTTTATAAATTAATTTTTACCTGACGTCTCGCCAAAGTGAATCGAACATCTGTCGTACATTTTTTCTCAGACATAGTCAGTCATTAGCACAAAGTAGCGACATGTCGTTCCGAACCCTATGAAATCCCGAGGATCTCGTTATGCGTAACCGAATACACGGAAGAGGCACAATGGCGGGCGCCTCAATCGAAGAAAAGAAAAGGAACGGTTTGTCCCTTAATCTGACGGCGCACATAAATTCGCGGGAACGAGTCAGTTTTCGTCACTACAAATCCCTGGCCGCATCTAAAAGGGTTTTTGCCAGATGTTCAGTAGGGGTGACACAATTTCTTTCGGCAAACAACCGAGAAAGAAATCACGAACAAGCATCTAATGCGTTGGCAAGATAAACCGTTTACAATTTACAGACGACATTACAAATTCAAAAAAAAGTTTCATTTTTATTAGATATCTGTTCGTTCTTATTGATTCTTTCTTGTGAAATTATTTTTTTGCTTTTTGTATGATAAATAAAAAAGTAAGAATATCTTCAAATAACGAAGGCTGATGAGCGATAATTCACGATTGATCAGAGATGACAAGCGATTAAAGCAACAATTTTGCCATCGTATAAGAAATAACAGCAGATGAAAATTATGTAGCAGCGCACTGAAGACGACATCGAGCCGAACATTCTTGCGGTTTCGGTGCGTGCGTGTGATGACCCCCGGTGCACCGGCGACGCGAAGGTAGCACACGCGCGGCGCGACCGAGTGCCCTTGAATTAAAATGGTAATAGAATTGTACGATTTGAATTGCGAATGTCATAGCGTGCGCACAGCAGCCGGGATATGTATATGCTAAGCAGCGTCTTGTTTTGAATTTAGAACAGACGCCATTTTACCGGCGAGCGGTTTGCTCTTTGCCCCCTTCCAGCGGGCAATTCATGCCGAAGATCGTCGCGACCAATGGGGATGCATTCAGGAAACCACGTACGGTACGATACTATAACTTGTGGGATATATACCTGCCTATTTTAAAAGGCAACACCATTTATACCACCATCCGTGACAGCAAACTCATTAACCCCGGTCTACAGTCGCCTTTCTTCTCGGATTTATTTACAGAATTCTCTATACAATCTTTTATAAAACATTTTTATAAAAAAAAAATCTTGAAATGATTATCAACTATTATCAATTATAAAAAAATTCTTAAGAGATATCTACAAGAACAAATATAATAATCTTTAAAAAAAGTTTAGTCAAACTAATTGAACTTTAATAATCGTTCTTGAATTTTAATAATTCTAAAAAATTTTTTGAAAACTTGTAAGAATAAAGTTCCTTGAGATATCCACTTCGGGGATGAATATTCGCGCGCGCATGACTGTATATCGTGTTGTTTGGCGTTGTGTGTATTCATTACATAATTCTCTTTACTTCACTTCTGGTGGGCTTTGTAACAGCAACCTTGCTGGTGCCTTGCTTTTTGTATATCTTGTTTATTACGTATACAAGTGCACAATAAATTAAAACTTTAAATTCTCAGCGTAGCACAATACAAGTCTAAAAAACGTTTTAAGTGATAATTCTAACAGCTTTTTAATTATAAAAATTCCCAAGAAAAAGAAAAAATTCCTTTTCTTTTAATTTATTTAAAAACTGCTAAATTTATCATACATAGTTAATCCTCGTATAAAATCAAATCCTTATAACATAGTTTCGCTATAACACGATTAGAGAATTGAAAGAACCCTCGTATAATGTGGGGTCCCTACAGCACAGTTTCGCTCTAACATGAAAAAAAATTAGAAAAATTTATAAGTTTATAAACCATAAATTTATATAAATCTATCAAGAAAAAGACAAAAAATGAAGACAAAATGGATAATTTTTTAATAAGCAACTATATGTTTTTTTTACATTACTTATAATAATTCATCTATTCTGTTCATAAAAGTGTTAATCATATTAATACTTTTGTCAGAATAAAGTATAAAATATCTCGTAAACTATTACAATAGTCTTTTAATATCTTTACACTTTTATGTAGAATAAAAAAAAGTCGTATTACATAAAAAATCATATAATTCCATTTTAAAAAGTGGAGATGACCTTCATATATTTTTTGTCGCCTTCATCTAGAAAAAAATAATGTGATGTTCAAAAATTATTAATAATTAAATTAAATTAAATTGAGTGTAAAGAAGAGAATACAAAAAAGTCTATTTGTCATATGGTCAATTTTTGTAGAAATTATTAATGATACGAAAAAAATGTTTGAGATGGAAATGAAATAGTTTTAAAAGAAACAAAATATGTTCCTTCCAAAATATTCTCTTCAAAACCGTTTCACTTCCATCTCAAACATTTTTTTCGTATCATTAATAATTTCTACAAAAATTGACCAAATGACAAATAGACTTTTTTGTATTCTCTTCTTTACACTCAATTTAATTTAATTTAAGCACAATAACAAAGCACTCATAACAAAGCACTTTTACTAAGCGTAGAATTCGTCAAACAGCAAGCAACAAAAAAGAAATCTAATATCTGAATTACAAGAGAGCAGCGTTAAGAATGATAGATATATAATGTAACAAACAATATATTTCGAGATCGTGAAAAGCTTAGATATTTGTTAATTGTTTAGAAAAAAATTATTCGAAATAACAGACACTGTGCCTATACATTACATTAAACTTTACATTATGTAAAGTTTAATTATATAAAAATAGTATCATATTTTTCATATCACGCGTAAAAATAAAATTAAAAACGTTTTAAAAAACTTTGATATTTTTAAAATTAAATATAATTATATATTTCGATAAAAAATGTAAATCAAAGAAGTATAATTTTTAAGTAAAAAAAAAAAAGGTAATATTGTTTCAAAGGGAACAAAAATTGTGAGCGATTTTTTATGTAAGATACTAGTGTTGCGCACTTATAAAAATGACACACTGTTACAATTATACTCACTATAATAAAAGTTGAAGTAGAATTCAATTAATGATTATAAGAAGCATTCTCGTATTTTATGTTAAACGCTTACGATCGCACTGTTATATTTATGCATGTTCTTGTTCACCGATCCGTATAGTATTTGCACATAAATCGTTAAAATATTGCGAATGTTTAAGGATCGGATAGATACGGGATATTAAAGAATTGAAACGATGCTTTCGGATATTATTAAGGTTCTTGTACAAATCGGTACTAGTTTAATTATGATCTTATACGAATTCATGTTATTCCTGCACGCGTTACAATCGGAGATCGAAAGGTGTGTCGTAACACACATCTGGTATGTTTGATTTTAATTATGCCTTGCAATTTGATGGCATTGCGTAAATCTAGTGAGACAGGAATCGATTTTGTCCGGATTGCGCCAGTCTCAGCTGAAAGACGACGCTACAGTAATGGCAGAAAATTCCATCCGTCTACTCTCGCGGAAACACGCGTTGAGTTCCGATAGGAATAATCCTTCCGAGAAAAGGAGATTCCTCGAGATCTAGGAAAGAAGGGAGCGCATCTAATTGTTCCTCCGCACGCAACACAACACAACTTGGCACAAACCTCACTCAGTCTGCGTGTGTACACAAGGAAAGCGAGTATGCGCAGAATTCGCAGTCCTGGGTTCAAGAGATTGCGGGGCACAACTCCCGATGACCTTTCCGCGCAAACGGAGAAATATTTAATTGGCGCGTAACGCGGCTTAACCCGGAGCTTTATGGGGATATCAAGCGTGCGCGCAGCGGCAAAACGAAAGATACCGATAACAGCGGCGTATCGATGCGAGAGCGTTTCAATGCTCTCGTTCCGATACGATGACGTTGCCGCACAATCGGCATATCGCACCGGGTTACCGCCAGCCGATGAACCGCCGCGCCGCCCGCGGAACCGTGCAGAGAATGCCAATTATGATTGTTTCCTCTTGACCTGTGCGCAAGAGGCATGTTTCGCGTCGTTTCGCGAAAAATTTTAATGCTCTCGCTTCATGAACCTTAGACCTTAAATCTTCACCAAAGCCGCGGTGTTCTTGCAGGTCTAGCGGAAACAAATAAAGTCTAATAGTTATGAGGTATATTTCTCGATGTAGTGTTAACTTGAGAAGTATCGATATACGCGGATATTATAAGCGTTGCTCATCGAACGATCGTAGGAAATACCGAAATGGTGAAATGTGGAATTGCTTGCTATAAAAAATAACTTTTATTTTCACGCATAATTTATATACGCATTCATGCCTAATCATCAATAAACATACATCTTCAACGTAAAATTATAGTTTCACACGGTATAGGTTCAAGTGCAACAAGATGCTCTTATTAAATTCATGCTAGATTACTTCATCAACCATACGAATAGAATGAGAACAAATCTCTTTAATGAGATAATAAATTCCAGAGTCTCGTGCGAGATTATATAGCATCTCGCAACAGTATTTTACGGATCAGAACTATGAATCTGTTCGCCAATTACGCGCGGTTTCTCCTTCGGGCGCGCCACGTACCGTCCGTTTTTCGACGCGAGACATCGACTTCCGCATCGATGGAAACGTAGTCATATCGATGTGCGGCCGCAGGTACAGCCGGTGCCCCGTGTGTGGAGCGTTGTTCGCGATCAATAGATCGCTGTACCGGCGGATCAGCGATCTGGCGGGATCTAGCAGCGGGAGATCGTGTAGCGATCGTATACGTTCCGCGATCGCGCACAATACGAATCGTATGTTCCGGGGTCGTACCGGGGGCGACCGTCTATACGTACATACCATGTTGGATCCGTGAGAAGTGCCCGCTCACGGACCGGTATACCGGTCTTGCGCCGCTGTAAAAGATACTTTCCACGTGTACGGACCGTACCGTGTGTCCGGTGCTATCGAAAATCGGACTGTACGAAGCCAGCCGTAACGTAATCTCCGTTTCCGACCTGTATTTCCGTCTTTCGCGAATCGACAAATTTCGCACAAATCTCTATTTATTCTCTTTCATAAAAATCAACTTTTTAACGTAACAATTTTTGATAAAATCAAGCAGTTGTTATTTTATATATTTGTAACAATTTAATCTGTATCTTAAGAATTATTCATTTTTAATAATCGAGATATGTAATATGTATATAGGTATACAGGCTATATTGAGACTTTGTTATCAATCCATGATTTTCTGTAAGAATGTGATATTATAATTTGATATTTATTTTCCAAATGCTATCTTTGTATGAAAAGGATAGTTTTGCCAAAATATCTAAAAATAGCTAGATACAGAAAAATGTAATAAAGATCTGAAAATAATTTTGTTAGATTCTAAAATTCCATGTAGCAATTCTCTCTGTGCAGATATAATTCTCTTTAAAAGTTTTCTAATATTTATTTCGAAATTTATTACAGACATTTCATCTCATATACCTTATGACCTTTAAAGATTTTAGATATCTTTCTCATTCATATTATTTTATATTAAACCAGGCATGTCACATTTTCTGTGAGATCTATTCATGTTCGTCTTCGTCACCTCCCCCACGGAGAAACGCGTGAAGCATTCATCTCTCGTTCACCAAAAGCATACAGTGTAAAGTATCTCGCCATGGACATTACTTTACGGCAAGCATATCTGATGCCGCTTATATACGGGGTGTCTGACTATTTTTGCTTTGCAAACGTCTTCTTGTATAGCATTTCAAATAATTTAAGCGACGTACGACCTCACATTTTATGACTTTTTCTCGAAGCGTGACGAAATTTCGCTTTCACGCGTATTGGCTCACTGAACGATCAAACGATAAATTATTGTTCCTCGCACACATGCAACGTCTCGACGGCAAATAAAACGGAAATACAAAATCGTTTCGTTTATTTTCAAGATATTTTGTTCGCAATGGCAAATCAAATTACGCTCTTATGAGCCGCGTGGCAGAGTCGAACACCTTGTATACCTGCATCCACCACACACTCATGTTGCGCCTGACGAGTACGAAATAATGTAAAGATCGGACGCGGCAGCTGCCGCCAGTGTGTGGCATATCAAAGGATTTGCTGATTCAGAACCGTGGAACGAAAGGAAGTCTCGTTTCTTGACTAAGAATCGAAACATCGATCGATCATCGAGGGCGTTACGTCTTGAGCTATACGTATATCTGGCGCAGAAAGCGGTTTTCAGAGACCGACAGTGAGAATCATGTCGGAGATTTATTTTGTGCAGCGATATGCGTGGGAGCAAGCACGAATCTTTCCTACAAAATACATCTCTAGGCGCTACGATTCAGTAACATCTTCGTGAAGTGAACGATTTATTAATCCGACAACATATTTCACAGATCAATCTTGTCTGAAAGATCTCCGATTGTCTCGTATATTCTATCTTCAGCTTCGAGAAATGTCTTCTTTTTCAAAGTGAAGAAAACAGATCGGCTTACGCTTTGCTCATATTTCGAACGTGTATAACGGAAGTTTCTGTTACATCTATCCTAAACAGGACGATTAACGTACAATAGAACTCGACATCGACGATTACTCGTCAAACACGATATTCTGTAGCGCGAAAAAAAAAAAAATGCACAAGCGACTATCTGCGCCTACCGATCATTGCTGATGACTATCGTGCAATCTCGTTTTTCACGAAATCAGTTTTCCCCCAATCGCGGATGACAATCCGTTTCTTGGTGACGTTTTGAATGCTTGCTTCGCTCGATGCGATCTGTAGGGTGTCCCGCAACAGAAACGTTTCGCAACACGATTTATCGGCTGTTTAGTTATTTCGGCCCGGTTCCCGTGTCGACGATATCGTGCGGCATTGATCGCTATCTTAATTTCGTATTGTGATCCGTCAAACAGACCCAGTGTGTATAGTGTTGTGAGTCTTGATATAACATAGGCGAGCATGTCTATGCGCGATGTTTGGCCTCTGTACCCTTTGTACATTTCAGATCATAAAGGAAATCCCTTGTACGAGAGCCATAATACCGATAAATGTCAGGATGAATCGCATTTACGAAACGTCGCGTGAAACCATATTCATGTGTACCATGTCAAGAATCGAGCAATCAACATGACCCCACACAAAATTCACGCGATTTCAATCGACGCAACTTCTCGTAACACCGCATGTTCTTCGTTCCATGTCATTGTTAAAGACGTGAGAGTATTCAAAACAATTTTTAGAAAAAGTATTTTAGAAGGTAAAGAAGGAATTTCATCTCGATAAATTTTTATATACTATACATACCTAATAATAAAGAGTTACGGATATATTATTACTCGTGTAATAATTTACAAATAACATTACTAGTATTATTGTGAAAAAAATCGGTTTTAAAACTTTGTGTATGTGAAACATACAGAGTTCACATTTTACTAATTACTTTTAGTTCTTAGATAAATAATCTTTATTTAAAAAAGGGTATATTATGTTAATTAATTTATATACGCATCAGCGATCACGATCAATTTATACATCGCGCCTTGCAGTGGACCTTGATTCTACGCTCCTAAAATCGCTCGTTAAATTCACGAAAGTGGAAGGAGAGCACGGTGAAGCCCATAAAACTGATAATTTACGCATTCGAGAATATCTCGACTGAGATCCGCGGCCTCCGTCGGCTCGAAAATTCCCAAGATGACAGCGCAAGCAGGTAGAAACGGGGTGTGTTGTGTGCGCGGCATGGGTCGCGCCGTGTCCACCGATTCAGATGCGTCACGATTAAGGCCGTGGGCGGGTCTTGCGATCAGATTAATGACGTCATAAACCCAATAAAATATCACCGTGGATGCCAACAATGCGGACGAATCCCCCGGGGAATCGGGAGCGAGGCGAGTGTAGGTACCCCTAAGCGTTCTACTTTTATTTCTTCGCTCCCGCCCGCCGTCTCTATCCTTGCTCCCCGGCACCCCCTCTTTGCTTTAGTATATGATCTGCTTTTTTTTTTCGACTGATGGATGATGCAAATAACTGCGCCTTCTCCTGACGCAACCGTCGAACGGTCACGAAGCTCTTTTCTCAGCAGGTGGTTGGTACTTCGGTGGCAGGTCTCTAAGAGGGAAAAAAACGGGACAACAGCATGGATACCAGAGTGAAAGAAGAAATGCATCGCTACGCCCATGAAATCTTTACGTTGCTCTTTTTTTTTTTTCGAAGAAACTCTAGGCGACGAATCGCGACGTGAACCAATAAAAATGAAAGTCAGTCGATGAGGGTACTACGCTTGACATGCTTTGCGATGTTTCAGTTTTTTCTACCAGAAAGGAACCATGTTCCATCCTCTGACTTTCTTCTTCGTCTAGGTTCAGTTTTTTTCTTTGAAGCAGTCGTTTTTTAACATTGGTGAGGAAAACACTTTTTACCATGTGTTTAAAAATTCGACGTCCAGCTTAACTTAAATATCATCGTTAGATATATACTGCTGATATTTGATATAGTGCAGTCAAATTAAAATATGTGCATAATCTGAATTGTGTAATTAATTTGGTGTTAAATAAAAAATAACAAGATAATATATATAATAGATTCTCTAAAAAAATATTACACATTATATACATAAGTATATAAAATTAAAATATTGTGCAAAGATAATACGCAATGTATTATTGTGAGTGTCAAAACAATTACTAATAACAATTTAATAACATTGTTGCTAACAACAATTCACTGAAAAGGAATATGGAATTTTTTGGAAGGAGAAAGTAAGTGCCTGTTTAAATTAGATAAAATCTCTAGAAATACTACGTAGGATAACCTCGAGAAATGAGCTGCAGCGAAACATGAATCATGATCTACGTAGGGTGATTCGTAAGACTGTCAACTATCAGATAAAACCGATAGGGTCTGGTAATGAGTGAAGAAATAGAGTCGCGCGTCAAGTAGTCCAAATAACGGCGTCCGCATCCGAAACGAGCAGTCTGTTTACCAGCAGATTCATATAACGAGCTATACGCATATACTGTTAAGCGACATTAAATAATACTTTACGCAATCACGGTGATATGCACTCGCGGGAATTGTATAATGGAAAGGCATAAAGCAAGCTTCGACTTTGCGAAGCGTTGCGAAAGCGATCGTATGATCTTTATCCTGGCGTATCGCTTACACCGTGCTGGATTCCTCGTTCGAGCCGCGAATGCGGTATTTAATCGCATCGACGTTTACCGCACGAGCGAGCAAATGGTACGACCGGCGAGAGAGTGACGATATATGTGCCGTTAATTTTGAAAGTGGTCTAAGTCAAAAAAATTAATTTATTCGATTACTTCATACATAGTTTGTATAATTACCATTTTATAATTAAGTATACAAATTATGGAGTAAGTTTACTTTTATCCAATCGTAATTATATAAAAATATTTATTATATTTCAATTTTTTACTCCAGACCACTTTGATAATTAACAGTACATATAAAGTAAATATATCAGTTAGTGGACAGTTAATGAACATGACTTAATTATTGGTTAAATAAAATGACAAAAATTTTTAACATTAAACTTTTAATATGTACGACTTTAAATAAAATTTTATTGTTTACAAAAATTTAACAAAATTAATTTATTTAGAGTCATATACATCACTAAAAACTAAATATTAAAAATTTTTGTCGTGTCCAATAATGTGGGGTCATGTCCACTAAGATACATTTGTCCTATACTATATCCGACAATATATTGCGGCGTAGCTAGTAGATCGAGGAAAAGCGACCTTGTACTAGCTTCTTCGTGAGAGTACGCCGACAAATTCGTGTCCCGTGGCTAAGGGGGCGGATCTGTCACATCTGTGGAGAGCAATCAGAACCTGCAGCCTCGCTGAATATCGGAGCCCGTTCCGCTCCATGCAAGAGGCACGATAGCCACGACAAGCTGGGGTCGCGAGGGGTCGGATATCGATATCTTGAATCGGCGGACGATGTCTCTCGTCGTGCTCATCAAGAAGCGACAGGACAGTCCGCAGGTTGCTGTGTCATTCGAGTCGGGACACAGGATGCGTGTACCTTTGTTTCTAGATCTTGCATCGAATATTCGTGAGTGCATTTGTGTCAAATTGATTGACGATCTCGTTATTAATAATAGAAAAATAAAAGTATTGTAAATATATAAAAAGCTTTTTGAAGTCAACAGAAATAAATATTTCAAAAATTGCATTAAAAAAAAAGGAGTATATGGAAGCGAAAACGATTATTGTATGTCTTAAATTCAGAATTATAGTGAAAGCATAACGGATAACCATATTTGTGTTATATGGCTTTAACAATGAGTTTAAAATGTACAACAGGTATTGCAAAAAAATGTTTGCATGTTTTTTATGATATTACAAAGAAAAAAAAGAGTTTAAAAGGTTTTCCTTTTACATAATTAAAACAGGAACACGACAAAAGAAAACAGATATTGGAAACAATTTTTAAACATAAGTAGAAATATATGTTTGACATTTTGTGTCAACAGTAAAAAAGATAGGGCTTAATTTATGTTACGGGAAAAGGAATAAATAAGCATAAAAAAATGGTTTATAATTTTTTTGAGCTAAAGTTTTGAAGATAGAAATATCTTCGAATTTTTTTAAAGAGTAAAAATCGGAGAACTAACCTCATATATTGCGTGCAAAGCTCATAAACACTCTGTGCCATTTCAGGTAAAGACTGCAGAATTAATATAATACTAGGCCAATTCATGACCTGCGGATCTTTTTAGGGGTCTACGCAGGCGGCCATGTGACATTAAAAAAACAGAGAAAATTATTACAAGGTTAGATGTAGAAAAGTCAAGAATATACCAGAGCATCGTGAATAACATAATATCCTTGCAATGTTAAGATGGATTTCTAATACGAAACTGTAGTTTCTACTAGTAATAATTTAAAGAGACCTCGACCAGAACAACTGGTTAAAAGGATAGAGGAAGCAGTTGAAACGAAAAGGAAAATAAAAGCAAAGCTGAGTTATGAAGCTTAAAAAAATGCGCCTGTGAACCCATACGAAACTTTATGAGTTCCTTTTCTATTGTGAACAAAAATCATACTTCCGCATTTCGTAGCAAGTAACTTTTCATATCGTAGTAACAAACAAGAAAAATTTATATCTGTTAATATATATTAACTTAATAATATATACTGGAGAGAGAGAAAGAGAGAGAAAGAGATATGG
Source organism: Cyphomyrmex costatus (assembly GCF_001594065.2). Lineage (NCBI taxonomy): Eukaryota > Metazoa > Arthropoda > Insecta > Hymenoptera > Formicidae > Cyphomyrmex > Cyphomyrmex costatus. The sequence continues at coordinate 1,333,356 of NW_017277125.1, read as the reverse complement.
TCTACTTAAATTAAAATTCTTAAATATTTTACTTATTATTTTTGATGATGACAAAAAAATGTTTTGGATGAGTGCGGAATGATTTTAAAGGGAACGTATTTTATCTGGTTACAGTGCTTCGAAATTTTGTGGATATCCATTTCTTTCTAAATATTATTATTCAAAAATTATGACTGATCCCGGTTATCTGTAGGTACTACATCCTTTTCATTTTTTTTTCTGTGTAATCCTATGACTTCTAATTTCTACGATTAATTTCTTTAAGAAAAATATGAATAATTTTCATGCTTTTTCTTTAGAAAGGTAAAAACAAAAAAGAAAATCTTTATAACAATTAATTGAATGGTGTTCTGCCGTTTCCTTTAAAAAATTTCATATTTTTATGTAGCACTCTTTTAGCAATAAATCATTTTATATCTTATTTAGGTTACTAAAGCATACGGTAAAAAATATTTAGGGTAAAAAGGGTTTTCTTTGGTATTAACCGTTATTATTCAAGATCAAGACAATTTAGGGTAAAGAAGGGTTTTCTTTGAATTGTATCGTACCGTTAGTACGATACAATAGCTTTTACCTGAGACTTTTGATTCTTAAAAAGTTACCGTTTCGTCTCTGCACATTGCTTCACGTTAAAATACCGTTCGATTTGACTTTTATTTACTAATTCTAAATATTTTAAACGATTTTTTTATTTTGATATCTCTATTCGTCATTAGTTTAATAACTATAAATATAATTTTAATAATTATAATTATTTTTTAATATATTTTTATTCGTATTTTTGATATATTATTATTTAAATATTCTGTACATATATAATTATATATTTACCGTTAAGTTACGTACATTTTATTAATTATTAAATTGAGATTTTTGTGACTTATGGTACATTATTTTTTAATATAAGAAGTACCGTACGTTTATTCTTATTTTCTTTCGATTCAATTCTACTCAACTATACCAAAGATCATGAGACGAACACCCTGTTATTATCGATCGACAGTCATCGTTAATGCCAAAGATTACGTGTCCATGTATAATAAATAGCCAGATATGAGAGGCGGACTCGCCTCACATCCCATCGCATCGTACCGCGCGAGTAAATTCGCCCGAATCACGACGGAAGAGGCCCTCAGAATGGGGCTAAAGTGGAGCGAACGCTCTTCGTGGTAGTTCTCGGGGCGTATCGTTGCGTGAAACCGACATCATCGTAGCACAACGAGGGTCTAACGACGGGCATTCACGATGCGCGCCCGTTTGCCCACGTGACATGCAAAAATCACCCTTCTGCTACGGTAAGATACGAAGGGCCTCTGGCTGAGGATGACTAGTCCGTGATTGGCTCCAAGGGTGGCAGAGAGAACGGGGAGATTGTACCGGCAGAGGAGAGAGGGGGAGAACGAACATCCCCGTTCTCCACTCGCGTTCTCCGCTCCCTTTCTTCGAGAGCCGAGAAACCTACGTCGGGCTAATTCAACCAACAAAACGAACGTTTACGCGCGTTTTACATAAGCGCTAAGTCACGGAGATTCTTTCTTTTCTTCTTCGCTCCTATCCGGTCTCACCATTCTTCTCTCTCACTCATGTCAGACTCCTGACGAAAAGGGAACCATGATCAATGAGATCAAAGCGTCTTTCAAAGTTCCTCCAAAAGAAAATCAACTAATATGCGTGCATGCTAACACTATTCTTTTACCATTATTTTACAATAGAGATCTTGTACTTATTGTTAGTAAGATGTTATAACAGTTTAACGCAAAATGCTGTTAAAAGTAAATCGACGAAAAATTTCTTCGTGCAATTCGTAGCAATGGGATTTTAATTAAATGAAAAATTTGCGCGAGAGTCCTTCTTTGCCTACCATCTATCGTAGAAGACGCGCAAGTGTATGGCATCACACCATCACCAAGAGTCAACATAATATCTCTGGAGAGTCTTCATTGGTTCGTCTTCGTATCTACTACGTAACAGCAACCCCATTCCAAAAGGAACACAGACGCGACTGGACGGATCGTAAACAGAAACAGGAGTATGCAGAAGAACCGAAGCGCAGAGAGTGGATCCCCCTGTTCCGTCTCGCTTTACCGTTGGCAATCGCTCATTCGGGATCACGGTATATCACGCTTCATATAGAAAGCCCCGGGACCGATGAATTATTGACCGGACAGCGCCGTTCCGGACCGCACTCTGGCTCGCAGAAGCGATCGACCATACCAATTCCGTTCGCGGCAATGATGAATCCAATCATAATTTAGTTACATCTTATTAGACTCCTACCGCGCCGGCTCGCCGTGAGACCGCCAGGTATATAACCTTCTTAATCCACGAAATGCATCTCGCTGCTACCCCTTCGCCCGACTGCCTTCACTCCCTCCCTCAATAACGCACTAACGGCAGCAACAGCAGCAACAGCGTATCCTTCCACGCTCGCAACTCCCAGAGAGACGGCTGGTATTCGTGACTACGAGCCCCGATCGCTTTTTGTCTCCTTTCCTTAGCTCGCTCATGAGCCCGCTCGACTTCACCGAGCAAGAAGATTATAGTCGAAATTTGTATCGTATCTACGTCGCAAAGGAGAACGGCAACGGACCACCCGCTAAGGAAAATGTCAAGTCGTCGAGGAACGATTTGCTTTGTTCCTCCTGGAGAGAAGGGATCTAATTGGATGTACGCTCCAATTGGAGTCGTTTGGAGCAACGTTTATTACATCTTTGTTATAGAGGCGATTTAGTTCGCTCAAATCAGATGTCGACACTCTTGTGACTGGACGGCACATATCTCAGAATACAATATTATAATATTAAATATTGAGCCTTTTCAAAATTGAGCAATCACTGCATTTTCTTTCATTTTTATATGTCTTTAATCGTTAGTTATTTCAACAAAAAAAAAATGAATAAAATTATCACATAAATAGACACGCACATTAAATTTGAATTAAACGTGGAATTAATGTTGTGACTGAATGAAAAAAATACTATAATTACACTAATTTACCCGCAATCTAGATCTTTACTAGTACAAATGTAATTTTACTTTTAAATTTCAATCTTTGTTAAGTATAAAGATTTTAACATTTGAAAAAAAAACTTCTTTGGTAATAATGTAGCAGAGAAAAATAATCCTAAATTTTTTCACATTTTTTTGAAAGCCTAGAACAGTAGAAAAAAAACTTAAACTGGACAAAAAGATTCGGACTGCAAATGAAAGTAAAAATATGATTGCAGACGGGAATAATGCAGATGTAAAAGACGCAGAAATGCGTAAAAATAAAACTCTTAAGAAATCTAAATGTGTTTCAGACACAGTCTCTTTAATAATTCATTTCAAATCTGCAATGAAGCAGATGTAAGTATCTTATCCAGAGTATAGAAAGGCGACCGCCATTATACGACATTACAAGCCGTTTATAAATCACAGCATGATTTGCGATGCCGCGCGGAAAGTTGCATCCAATTACGTAACACTTTCAGTTGCGTGCGCGCGGCAGGGAAATTAAACAAAATATTAGAAGCGTTCGCTAACGGCGCAGTTCTAAAGCGAACTCGATGCGATCATAATTGCCGTGCAGGTCAGAACTGCAGCGACCTGGGTCTATACTTTGTACCTGTCGCTGCTTCTACCGACAACTCAGTTCTCCTCGAACGCAAGCCCGACCCGACCCGACCTGTAACATTCTAATTTGCGGTATTTCGAAAACGGACCGCGCGGTGAAGATTAAACCAGGTACGGCGGTACAACGATGCGGCTGCGGCGGCCACGACGAAAAGTACTCCCGCGTCTTTAAGCGCCGATAAACGCGGCGGGCGCTAACGTACGTTTAACTGTGCGATTACGTGCATTGCCCGACGGGTCTTCCTCCTGTATATCGCACACGGCAACAATCTGTGCGCCGAACTGCGCGCGCCTGACTCACGGATTTTATGGGCCGCGACCCCACATTTCGCGGTTCTCACGCTGGCTCGCTTGCGTAGGAATGTTAAAAAGCCGTTCCTCATTAAACGAACTGGAACGGAATTCCGGAACGGTACTGCGAATACTCCGAACTCCAAACGAACTTTACTGGAGGTGGATTGTGTATCGCGTGCTCGTCCCGCCGTGCGTTGTATATCGCGTGTTCTAGCGACAGACACGAAACATGGACATTGGATGTTCCGACGTTGAACCGTCAGTCAGATCGCGATACTTGTATGCTTTATTCGATGCACCGTTGTGACATTCGCAGCCGAAATGCAAGTTATTCTTATTTGCTTATCCGTAAACCTACTTCCGCGCGAAGAAACGTGGCGGTGAAACATTAACGTCGTAGGAAGCTTTCGAGGAACGCTGGACTAAACAATGGCAGCCAACGATCTATGCACGAGCACGTTCCACTAATCAGTCGTAACTAACGATCCGAAGACTGTCTCGAAGCTCTCCACGGGAAAAGTTTTGACATGATTCAGCATTCACCGATGTTTTCCTTCCAACCATGTATTCACAAGCAACATTATTATACAAGAACATGATGTTAATATCTCTAAATTTACGGATAATAACCAATAATTTCGTATAAGCTCTTTTCGTGCATGTAATCTAAACTTAGTGTAATGTTCATCAATGTAAAACAATTATGAAATATGATATTAGTACATAGATAGTATAGAATTTTTTCTTAAGACAAGGTTGATTTAAAAAAATCTGTAATTACACGGAACACTTGAACACTGAAGTATCTATAAAAATTGGAGTAGATACAGATTTGAAAATAATGTTGTTAAATAACCAATAAAATAATTTATATAGAAAATTCAAACATGATGAGCAATGCTGCAAAAAGTTTTTAAGTGTTCTACAATTATTATTCTGATAGTCCAACAAAATTACTCTCATATCTATACCTAACTACATTCTTGAATACTTGAGCAAAATTGTTCTTTCCACATATAGAAACTGTATCGCATAGAGATATACGAATGCTAATATATTTGATAAATTGTTATATAAGGAAACGCGAGAGTTACACTTTCTCTTCGTGATAAATTAATTTCAAATCACCGACGTAGAAGTAATGATTTATTTTTAATCAGTTAATTTTTCTAAATCTCTTATACATCTTTTTGATCGATACTTCTTTCTACTACTGTTTCACTAATGCGTTGATGTGTGTAATATTATTTCTCTCTTATTCTTCCTATCGCTACATTTTATCAGCCTTGACGCGTGCCAGTCAATGGTTATCCGTTCAAGCAGTGGAACTAGGAAGCGCGGCACTTTGGTGCGTACCGGAGCGTGCAACGGGTCGGCGGCGTAGCTGCGAGCTAACATTCACGTAAACACCACTCGGTTGTCTGATTTGCCCGCGAAAAGAATCCGAATGGTTGGCGATTAAACGTTTCGTCGTAAGCCATTAAAGGCGTGCCATAGTCGACGCGGATCTCAGCACGATGCGTGACGTTTCTTGTGTTTCGACGTCTCGGTTATATGCGCGCACGCGTGCATGCACTATGCGCGCAGGTGCATCGGAGAGAAGAAGCGAATAGAATCGTAAACGAGCGTGCGACGGTCAACGGTCGATGCGGCGACCGTTAAATCGTGGACAGGTAAAATCGTGCGGAGATGGATAGATAAACGTTTATTGGGGATGTCGCGACCGCGGCCTTTTAAGCGCTTCATAATTATCCAGATAATGTTAAGATAAATGCACAATATCGTCGGGTGTGTTGTGAAGGAATAGTAAAGCAGGAAGTCTCGTTCAACCTTTTAGAGGAAATACTTTTGAGATAATTGTTTAAAAATTGCATAGAAGTCTTGGAAGAAGAGTGGTGCATGTGTGTGCAGAAACATAACTAAAACCCTAAAAAGATTTGCAAGATTTTGTAGAAAAAGAAAAGTATAATAATACAAAACTAAAACAAAATGTCTGATTTTATCCTTACACACTAAACTAAAAAACTCCCTTTGTCGCTTTCACCAAGTATCAAACATATACTTATCTCGCTTTAAGTTCCAAAAATATACATTAGTTCAAAAACAGACCTAAATAACATTAAATAATATCGCGACATAATAATTTTACGATACTTTAAAAAGACTTGCAACAATCTCATTCGTCACTTTGGACTTTTTATCTCTTCTCCGTTAGAAAAAAAAATGTAACAGGAACTGCTGATGATCGACATTACTGTAATTTTGCAAATATTCATTAAATCGTTTGCCAGTGCCAATTCACACACCGATTTCTGGTAATAATAAGTGGATCTGAATTCTCATCGTATACACTAGCATCGACAACGAACAACACCTGTATTCTCGAAGCGACCGCATTTCAGTTAACTGCCGCGTCGTGCTTGCGACGTAAAGGCGAGGAGGAGCAAACCGCTCCAATTCCTCGACCCCTAACCCGGCCTTGCCGTTGATTTACGGTTTCAGCAATTCCTCGCTGATAGCGGCACGATGGAGGAAGAAAGATCCGCGGCGGCGACGGCGGTCTCTCTACCTGCCGCGGGCCTCGGGGATCGGGAGGGACGATGTCGAAACGAGAGCCGCTCCAGAATCGTGGTAGTCGTGCATCCGATAATGAGGCTCGCACGGCATTTTCGATCCCGTGCCGCAAATAATCCCTTTTCCACATGGGAGGCTCTCATTATCGTGTGGAGAGATGAAAGGAATGGCAGAAGAAGAAGAGGAGGCAAAAGACAGGGATACAGAGGGCAAATAAGAGGAAGGGGCCGAGGGAGGCAGCCCTTTGGGCGGGGGAGAGACGGTCCATGATGCCGTTTTATTTTTTTCGGAAGCTGATTGAGATCGCTCGAGATCATTTACCGATCGACCTGTTCCGAGGCCGCACTAATCAGATCAATCAGAGGGAATGATCACGAAATGAGTTCGGGATCATTATCCTCTCCGGATCGCGGAGAGACTCCGCTTCTTGATAGCTCGGTCCACCACGAGTCCCCGCGACCGCAAATCGAATCGCGGAATCGATTTCAGACCCGTAGTCCATAAACCATCGCGCGCGCTTAAATACATATATATGCTGTAATTCACTTAGATACCAGCAGCGGTGCTTCATCGATAATACGCCGTATCGAATCGCGTGTATGTGTACAACGCTCTCCTCTCTCTCTCTCTCTCTCTCTATTCCGCGTTATTAAAAGATTCCTTTCGCAAGTACAAAGTTGCTTGTTTTCCGCTTTAACGTTAGCAAGATCTCCCGAGAACTGACAACGTTCAACGAAGGTACTCCTCCTCTTATAAAGCCTTAGAACAAATTGTAATTACGGATTATCAATCTGCGAACTCTTTGAGTACCGATAGCTAAACGTTTGAATTTCGTAATTAAAATCGCGTACATGTATCATCAGATATTAGAATTATGTAAAAGTTGATATTTTTTGTTAAATAACGATTAAAAAAAATTAAGTAAAATTTACGAAACGAATAAATAAAAAATATGCTAACTAAATTAAACAATTATATTATATACATAATATTATATAATAAAGGATTTATCTGAGATATAATCTGTATTCTGATAGAAGTGAGCAAAAAAATATGTTTCGCACATAATTCGTTTCATTATTTAAAAAATTAAAAATCGGTATTCATAGTTGTGTGTGGTTCTTATTTTAAGATCGTCTTAAATGATGTCACAAGACGCTAATGCGGCTCCTCTATTTGGTTCGTGACATTTCAAGACTGAATTTAGGACAGTTCTGAATACAAGAACTGACTATAAATGCCAACCTAAGTTTCCAAAAACAAAAAGAAAAATTATTTTTAACTTGATTAAAATTATTAACTAATTAAATAATTCGACGAAATATAAGAAAATATATTTTCAATATGATCAAATGTCATTATTTTTATTTAAATGTAAAAGTACCCTGTTTAAATATGTTTTCTATGACATTAGGAGTTCGTTCACTTTTGATGATTGATAGGATAATGTTTACTTAATTTTAACTCATTCATAGCAATAACTCGAAAATCACGTTTCTTTTGAATTATGTTACTTTTGAAATAAAGGAGTGATATGTATAATTTTTTGATTTGTAAAGAAAATGTCAATTTCGATAAAATAAAGAATAAAATTTGTTTTAATTACAATCTTTTGTCATTCATATTCCATAGAACAATTTCTTAATGTATAATGTATCTTGAAGTACTATATGTAATACAGTTCAAAGATGATTTCGGCATTTTTTAAATATTTATTGCTTCCTGTAATAACCTTCAATATATCGCGGGCAAATAAAAAGACAGGATTTCCCGATACGTTCAATTAAGTCCATCTGTCCAAGCATTTTCTGCTTCCGTGACGATGCCGCTCACCCACCCATTATTGGAATCGCGTGATTTTACGCACACGCCCCTGACACTTCAGCGTGTCTTACTCCGTGACGAAGACGCACGCCTACGAACCACTCTGTTCTATCCTGTCCAATCATTCGCTCATTACCACGACGGTCTCGGTAATGATCCAAAACGTCCTGCTGCCGTAATATCTTTTTTAACAAACTGTTAACAGGTTACGCTTAATTTACCCGTTAATGTGCGAACGTTGATACGACCGAAATCAATTTAGATCTTTTATTTAACAAATAAAGAAGTAATGTAAAAATCCCATAGAAAATTTCTTAAAATTCTATTAGATTGTGACTTTTTTTTATGGAAAGCACTATAATTTCTAATGGTGTCTATTTATTTTGAGATAATTTATAGGTACATGAGTTCTAAAACTTATCGTGATTAATCATCATATAAGCGTAGACTCCAGTCAATTTTATAAAAATTATATATTTCGTTTAGTCAAAATTTAAGATTATGCCCGAATTTTTTTATTCTTATAAAAATAATATAGATAATACGTGAATTAGTGTGAAGGAATAAAAAAATACAATTAGATAATATAAATTTTTAATAACTGTATTTAGCTCGCAATGTATGTGTAAATTAAATAAAAGAAACATTTAATCAAATATTAAACGTATAATCATTTATGTATTTTAAGTTTTATAATTAAAATATAGTCCGGTCAATGATGCCATTAAAAAAATTTTTTTTTCAGTTTATACAAAATTTTATAGTATATAAATGTATATAATAATAAATAAATGTATATAATCTAATAAAATATTCAGTTGTCAATGATAACTATATATATTTAATAATTTTTATTATTTCCTATTGTAAAATGTGCATTATTTTTATTTTATTTTATGAAGAGATTTTTTCTGTCTACATATATCCCACAAACCATCAATTTACTACGAACTAACAACAGTATCTGGTACGAGGCCAGAGACTGAAAAAGAAAGCGTTGCGGCAAACATTCTCGCAAGAACGTCCGCTGGAAAGCGGCTTGGACCAATAGAATCGACCGAGTAACCCTACATTAGGAGGGAACATTTGGGTCTAACATGTTAGGTCGAGCGTCCGAGGTTAGAGACAAATTCCAGAGCCTTAATATCCAACCAGTTCAAACAGAACCCACAATTACCCGAAGCCACGTGGCTGCCTTTCTTTCTTTTCATCGAAGACAAAGGCGTTACAAAGGCTCACCTTTGCAAAACAATCTATTAAGACTTCTATTCGGCAGCTTCAAATATCATTTTTTTTTTATATCCTTTATTTTATATGGGCATCAAGATCTGTTGGTATGTATAATAAATGATCTATATCGACAATAATGAATGTATCTTATGATGACTTCGGATTGAATTGGAGCAGCATTTTTGTTATTTCTTGGACATAAAATAGTTTATGAAGCGAGGTCAACAAAGTCAAACGAAGCTAAAAGTAAGAGAAAGATAATTACTGTGTACAACTCCGTTAGGATAGCTTTCTCCTCCAGCATTAGCCGGCTGTTTATATATGCGTAAACGCAAATGCTTGCAAGTGAAATTAATGTTGTATTAATAATATGCGAATGGCACCTATATTTACATCACGTGTATAATTCGAAATGCTCAATTAAAATAAGACAAGCAACCTTGTGACATTTGCGACATACTCTTCCCTCTTTTTCGCGATTTGTTTGTTTAAAGTTACACACTCGAAAGTTGTCTTAAAGTTTGATGCTCTATATAATAAAAAAAAGTTTACAAATTCAATTGCAAAATTCTGATATCGCTTTCTTACTTTAAAAGTAACAAGATTCAAGAAATGTAGTTTTCGAATTATTATCGTGAATGAGTTAAATTAAATGAATGTTATCTTATCAATCATCAAAATTCATCATAGCTAAAAAAGAATGGTTTAAAAGGACTTATCACAGTTCAAAAAAGGTTTTTTAAGAATTGTTAAGAAACAAAAAAATCATATATAATTATGTAAAGAATTTTTTTTGTCAATATTATTTGATTAATCAATAGTTGTTTGTCAAATTAAAAAAAATTTTTCTTTTCAGAAATATTAATTTCTTGAATTGTGTTATTTTGTGAGGGAGTGATATATTTTACAATTGTACATAATACATACGGATTACAGTTAAAAAAAAATCATTTTAAATTATAATATTTTAAAGAGTAACCTTTCAATGTGCTGTAATTATTTTCTCTTACTCACTAGAATCATGACGCACAAATATCGTATGCGTCTCGACTCTCTCGCGATGTTGTCGTGCAAAACGATACCTAATAGCTCGGCAATGAAAAAAATATAGAATGACGCGGAAAAATAACTATTAACTATGCATTGTAAAGCTGTAATAAAATTAACGTTTCGTTTAGTCGAATAAGGGATTCCTCCAGAATTCTAACATGCTGCGTCGCTTCCTCATATTTCTCGTCCTTGGTAACCAAAAGACGCGGATCACGGCCGAGAATTTTCAAGTAAGCGCTGCTTCCACCGTTGGCTTTCGGAAAAGGCTTTCGGATCGAAGCGCCGCCGAGAGCGCGGCAGTTGCCATACCGGGCTCATTTTGATTGATCGGGCAATATAGCCTGCTCGCCCCCCGCGGTTCGTGCATTACCCGGCGCGACGTGGAAAAATTGCCGGATTGAGATGCACTCATTAATAATCCCCGTGCTATATGTGTGCGCGCGCGCGCGCGCGAACCGAGGGTCGCTCGAGCATGGCTTTCGCCTTCGCATCTAAATGCCGTGACGTACCGCGAGTGCAAACGAACGTCCTGTGCGTGCTGTGTGTAACTTCATAGATCGTTGGATACCTTCTCGCTCCCTCTTACTTCCTCCCGCGCTGACGAGTGTAATTGTTACGGGTCGCCAAAGGCCATTTTCTTATTAAGCTAAGAAAACTCATGTAAAAGAATACCTCTTTTGAATTTTTATTTTTGTTGATAGGGTATCCATTTAATGAAAAAGAAAATGACAATGTAAAAAACGTACCATATAATCTATACGATTACGAATTTAACATAAAAATTCGATAACTGATGTCTTAAAAAATTGACAAATATTTTTTTATCCAAACATATAACGTAATTAATCATTCAGAATGGTGAAAGAAAGAGGTGAAAGATGCCACCGACTAATACAATATTATTGTTATTGCTAAGAATTAACACTATCTATAATGTGTCTTTTGCTTCTTGTTTGTTGCTTTTCACTACTTTTTATAAAATGTCTTTTTGTATTTTTTGTTTCTTCGTTTTCTGTCCCCCGAGATAAAAATTGATAAAATTCAGAAGAGACCAGAAACATGTGGCACGATTGTTGATAAAACGAAAAGGGAAGGTCGCGAAGGGAGAAAGGCAAAAGATAAAAAGCAAAGAGAAAAACAGAAAGCAAAGAGCACACATTGTAGATTAGACTTTTGGGAATACCAAAACCTGATACGAACGAGTTTGCAATTCGCACGTATTCAGCACTGCATAAGTAAATACAAATAATGTTTAAAATCCACGACCGCAAGGGCCAAGACGGAATACAACACGGCGTTTTCTGACATGGGTATTCGTGGGATTAGAAACGGCAGTGCGCGCGACAGAGAGAAACTCAATATCCGTTTATCACGGATCCACTTTGCTCCTCGGATCCGGTGAATTGCTCCCGCGGTCTCTTGTCGCCGATCGGAACGTAAAGTAGGCAGGTACACGCGGGTACGTATAGCCCGTGCACGGTACTACAGATAGTTTTATGGCGGCCTTCTGCCTCCCCGTAATGCATTCGGCTAAAAACTCCCCCTTCGACCGCGAGCAGGAGCGAGAGGGTATCGCAAAGGGGGAGGAACGATCTTAATATCCTTTGATTTATCTCGGCTGGGTCACGGCATTCTTCCTCTCCCTACGGTTTGCCATCGTCCCCCGCCTCCGCAGACCGTTCCCCGCACCCGCATGGGCGGGCCAATAAGTTTTTAAATAACCATAACTCCTGGTTTTATGACCGAAACGGCGCGCGATGGCCCACGGCCACTATCTCTCTTTCTCTCTCGCTCGTCTCCTCCTCTCTCCGCTCCGCTTCGCGCAAAGTGTAGCGAAACAACTTGTTTGCTTTATCCGCGGGCCGTCCGATCGGTTACGCGCGGATAATCAGCAAACGATCCTACGGACTGTTTTGCAAGCGAAGATTCTTGCCGCGCGATTTCTCCCGCGAATCTTTTCGACCTCCCATTCTTTCTTTCGATCCTGCGGATCAGGAGCATAAATAGCGGCGCGATAATATCTATCTGCCCGTTTACATGTCACCTCCTCGATCCCGCACCCAAAATTCAGACCGGTCCTTCACAGTCGTAAACAATTTTCAATTTTTCCTAGAGAGCACAGAATTAATTATTGACCATATCATATAAATCTTCATAGTATTAATAAAAATATATAGTAATACATATTTTTTAAAAATCAAGTTTCTCTTAATAACACTTGAAAAATCAAGTACTTAAACGACAAGTCTTCATTTATAATCAAGCTATAAATTACTCTTGTGTTTTCGATCATTACAGATACGTGTTAAAATGATAAAGAGAGAAAATACGCTGCAAAAAGCTATAGAAAATTTCTTAACATCTCACGTACACGAGTAAATGTATATTAAGAAAAAAATGTATGAACATTACATTATTGAATTACGGCAATTTTGATCGACGAGTCAAAAGTCATGCCTGTATCAGAAGTCGTGTAAGACATTACGGAATGGAAGCTAGAACAGCAAGGTGTCCGTTTGTGTCATTCGGTAGACGTATTGGTTCGACGTGCGGTACGAGTGGAGTGCCGTGTACTGGAGTTGCTCCTACTATGCCATCTCGTTCTAGTCGTTCTTTGATGATGAACGATGGCCGTTTGTCGTACGACCACTCGAGAGCACACGTCACGAGTCTTTTTCGTATCATCCCATTTCTCATTTCTTCCAGCGAAGAAATATCGAATCACTCTTTAGCGATTCATGAGTAACGTCGCGAATAAGCAATCTGTTAATCTATCTGAGAAACGAAGCGTCTTACGAATTACGATAAGAACATCCTAAGGTTGGATTGAATCAATAAACTTGCCTAACATTCTAATATATCCTAAATTCTTATAAAAAATACAATTCAAATAAATTTTAGTTCAAGATCGATTTATTGACCACTATTATAATTGTTATGTGAATTTTCATCTCCCAAATTGGAGTGCTGTTTAACTCATTTTATTACAGTTTACTAAAAATCCTAACGTGTTGCACAAATTTTGGCCAAGGCATCATGTTCAATGCAAAAAAACCTTCAGAATGTGGACTCTATAACAATACAGAAAGAATTGGATTTTATATTACATTAGTATAATATATGTGTTTATTTTTTTTGTTTGTATTATGTTATCCCACTTTATTTTAAATTTTAAATAACAAAGAATGGAAATAATATCGCAATTTATATATAGCGAGAGAATGATTGTACAAATCTACGAAGCAGATTGTACGGCGATCGAGAGTGACCACCACCAACTACTGTGAACACGAGCATCCGTCCCTCGCAATATGCTTTTTCGTTCGCATATGCGTGAACGCGCGTCGGAGCTAAACGCGCGCGCGGATGTGGCACCCAATGAGTTTAAATCATGCGGACTGCCGACGAGACGCGTTACCGGAGCGGAATTCGCTCCACACGACTAAATAGTATAGAGAAGAGAAACACGAAGATCGCTTAGGAGGCACAAAAGGGACTTGCGAATTTATTTCATGGCATTTCGAAGAACTAGTGACCGGTCTTTCTAGCGACCTCACGCGTCGCGGAAATTATGACGTAATTTAAAACGGAGATGATAAGAAGAATTACCTCTCTCTATTCAGGAATGTTTAAACACACCCAATACTCTCCCAGAAGGCATGCATGCTCTCTTTAATATATACACCGTGGAACTTTTGACAATGCTTTTTTCTAATCTCTCGGGACTTTCAATAAGTGTTCGCTAAATCGCGCGAGACACTTCCGTCGCGATGTCGTCCTTAATCCTAACAAATCGAATTTAACCGTCGCAACGCCACGTACGAGAGCAGAAAGACCGAGCGCGACGGAAAGACGAAGAGATAGATCGCGCGATCGTTACGGAGATAGAAACAGGAGGAGGAGAGGATGGGGCGAAAGAGCAGACGAAAGGCGGAGGGGGTCCGAAGTAGGAAAGGAGAATAATAAAGCGAGTCAGTGCCAGGTGCCCGCTTGGCATAAGAAGAAGGCATCCAAAAGCAGTTCGTGTCATTAGAGACCGTGAAAGACGTGACAAATGACAGTCTGTCCGGTCTTGAATGCGCATTGGCGCCCCCTATCGCTGCTACTCGTTTGTTTGCGGTCACATATTGTCGCACTGCAGAAGAGGGCACGCAGCGAACCTCTTCGCGAGCTTCCTTCTTCACTTCTCGTGGAACCTCCGCCGCTGGTTGCCAGCTCGACGCGTCGCCCATCTACTGTGAGAATTCGATTCGCCATGGATCCTTGGGGATGTTTTGACGGCCGCTTTTGACGAGCGATTGTCCTTTCGACTTTTGCGGCCCTTCGAGTACCTCGCCGTGCCCTTTTTTTTTGCTCCCGTTACCTTCCTACTCTCCCCCGTGCGCGTTTTACTTCCGGACCGCCGATGATAATCATTTTCGCCGATTCATCTTTGTATTTCTAAGAATAGTCCTTACACCTAAGAATACAAATCGTTTCACGTGATCGCAACGACCTATAACATTTTTTACTTTTTGATCATTTTAGAATAATAAAAATATAAAAAAATGAAAAAAATATTTTACACGATACTCAAAATTATCCCGTTGGCAAACAAATATTCTGTCCTACCAAAACAAAGTGCTGGAAGTCTTCATCATATAAATTTCTCGTAAACTCGACCTTTAAAATGTTAACGTCACTTCAGATTCGATTCCGTTATCGAGAGATATCCGTGGATCATTGCACCACGAGGTCGTCGACGCTGCGCCCGCCGTACGTCGTTGGTGGTCGGCGATAATCACGGCGGCGTTTACAGGCGTTCGGTACACGTTTGTCCGGTGAAGTAATCGCGACCATCGAGAAAACGCGATTTATTAAAACGCATGGTCGATTGCGCAATTACATCGTACGAATACGCATCTTTGTTCCACGTAAAAAATCAGCGAATTATCCGTGGAAAATACAGCAGGATAACGCAATCGCAGCTAGAGGTCTTCAAGTGAGAAATTGAACCATTTATTCAACTTCTGATTGGTCCGCCATATTTTTCAGAACCTGCTTAAGATAAAATGAGATAGATGCATATAAGCTAGAGTAAGAGATCTCATTTTCTATCTAATTCTATCTTAAGCAGATCCTAAGGACGAAAAGGTATGGTGTCCAATCTCTTACTTGCGAGAATCTCGAACCGGAGCTAACCGAAACCACGGATCGACGTGTCGCGTACGAATCTGTGTTAACACAGATCGGCACTAATCGTTCACGTTTTCGCCATAAGGCTTGATTCACTGCCGGCCGTGCTACTTTACGGCATTGTTCGATGCCACGTTCGGATCGCTATCTTAACTAACTGGTAGTCCAACGCGCCCCCGGTAAAATCTCTATGCTCACAGACGCGATCGTTCTTTTCCGTCCGTGTTCCACGTCCACGCTCGGCTTATACGTGACGGTAGTAAAGCAAACGATTCAACTGCGGACTTCTACGACCAAACAGGATCGCGGAGCAGCAGCAACAACGACTCGGAAAACGTTTAAGATCGAGAAGCGATACTGCCAAGGAGGTACTCTCATCCTATAGAGCCTGTCTTCTCTTCCCGCTTTTCTTTGCAGTAAACGATAGAAAATTTTCTATGGGAAACATACAACAGAGCTTCTTTTTTAAATATTATATTCTAAAATGATAATCATTTTTAATTAATTTAGCCAATTCAATAAAAATTACTAGTTAAAAGAGTTGTAAGTTATACGATCAGTAATATTGTCTAATGCTTGTAATTGCTCTGCTAGACGATTAATAAAGCTCAAGTTACGCTAAGTGCTTCGAGGCCCTTTAACATCGTCCTTAGTCTTCTTTCCTTCTCGGCCATTATATTTTCTCGAGGTCACGTCCTTCCCGCGCGCGACGATTTGCGGTTACACGAGATTCACGGCGAGATCGTGATGACCGAATAGATACCGTGTGTACGAGCGGTTTCATGTCCGCTATGTCACCAAGCTCTTATCGTTTCGACGATATTCTGCTTCATAACGACCATGTGTTTGGAAACCTTTCTTATTTTATAGCGCAGTTTCAGATCGTAAAAAGCAAGTTTACTTTAACTGCGTTATAATTGTTACATAATCACACATCGTATCATCACATATCGTTTCATCGTCATCGATAAAATTTAACGATATTTGTTTCATGCAATAAATCTCTAAATGTCTCTGACGATCATAGATTACCGATACTGCACTAAAGTCGGGACTAGCGTCCACAGTAGCGTCCACGGTAAGCGACTTAAATCATAGTTCTTTTAAAGCTCTTATTGTGTTCGATCATTCGACAATCGATCGACATGATGCATAAGACAAGATCCGCGAGGCAAACACACCGGCGACATGAGCGACGAATGACAGAAACGGGTGACAGCGTATCGATCTTAATAGATTGTCCATCAACCGTCATCTATCTTCGAGCGCTTTGAATCAACGCGGCGGGAATCGGCGGTTTTGAGTTAAAAGCCCGTCGGAAATCACCGCAGTGTGTCACAGCAGCTAACTGCAACGTATAGGTGGAGTCGTAACGATCCATGCGAGAGGAGTAACGTACGTGGGCACCGATGGCCATTCGTCTCTTTCAGCGTCGCTGGGAGTGACACGCGAGCGACGTCGTATTAATGGCTACTTAGCGCTGAGATATACGGTACTACTCGACGAAGTTGGAGATCAGGGTCGGTCATTACCATCGAAGTGTTTGTCGCGAGATTAGCCGAGCAGATCGACGCGACGGTTTGATCGACGCGATTCCGCTCCGCTGAATCTTCCAGCTCATAGAAAATTTATCTCATGCACCTGTCCGCGCGATTATTGTCATATGAATATCGTGGTAATTTTCTTCGGCCGGACACATTTCACTGTTGGCAGGTTTTTCCGCTGGGTAAAATTACAAACGTCATGCGTGCCATTAATAATGACGGTCTATCTGATACTGCGAATGGAGACTAGAGAGATATTTCCAAACCTACTTTGCCTTTATACCATTCGCAAACGAAAAAGCAGCCGCACCAAATATGGAATGCGTAAAACGAAAATACAATTGTATCTAATATCAGAGGCGTCATAAACGTATCCATCATTAATCTTCGGCATCAGTTCCATAAAATCTTAAATTCGTGCGTGAGAGATATTGCAAGAATTATATAAAAACCAATTTAAATTAAATTATAAGATTGAATCTTCTCTTCTTGTATCAGATCTGCATTGCATGAGCACAATCACTTATCGGTATACTTGCAATTATCAGTCTTTTAAACTTGTTTCAAACGAATGTAAAAAAACAAATTTAATTCAATTGAACGTGGTGAGGTGAAAACATGTTCGAAGCAATTCGAGAGAAAGATTACACAGGATGTGGTATCTAGAAATAGGTGGTCAAACTTTGGTATCCTATTCTACTGCCCCTACTAAGTGTTACAAAAGTACATTATCCAAACATTGTCTTGTTTGTGTCAACACATTGGCCTAACACAATTGAGTTAGGCAATGTTGACATTGTACAGCACGCAACTCGGGTAATGTTAACACTGTCCAGACTGTGTAGACTTTGTAAAAAAAAAAAAAAACACATAATCAATAACAAAAGCAAACATTGAACATTGTTCTGCCAACAGTATCATTGAATCACTTTTTGCAATTGAAAAATGTATTAAAAGGATTCTTATATATTTGCAAAAAAATTTTTTATTTTTCTTTATTTGATCACAAGTGGTTTTGTTCCGTGTACTTATTGCTGTGGAATCAGACTTGGAAGAGAGCATTGACTTAATTTTGTCTACAAATATCGTGTTCTCAACATTAGTACAGCGATTCGTTTAAAAAAGTCGAAATTGACTTGAGAGCACGATAGCATACCTGAGAGATGGTGGTGCACTTAATGAAACACGCGCCGATCACGCGCCTCTCCCCTGGATCGATTATTATTCATTAGAGTGAAATTCTGAAACGGTCGTCTAATTGTTGAACGCGGAACTTTGTGCGCCGGGGAAAGTCTCACTGCGCGGAGAACCGTACCACAAAAACATTAATGTTAGGAACGTGGCGTCGTCGAGCATGCGACACGACTAGCAAGCAGTTAATCGTCGGTCTTGAAACTGAGCGTATATGGCGAGTCAAAGCTGGCAAGAAACTAAGTCGTAATTAGTATCCGCCATAAAAAAAGTAAATATTACGTCAAATTAAAAACATTTACTCGATATATACATACATCTTTTCCACAATTGAGAATAACTTCACGAATCTTAAACATAATTTATAATTACTTATTGAATTATGTTAAATGAAAAATTATGTTATATAAAAAAAGTACTTTGCAATACAAAAATTGAAAAAATTCAAAGATTTAAGTCTGCTGTTTTTGTACATGTTTGAGTTTAAATAGCTGCGTTTTAAACATGGAACTTTTATCGATTCTTTGAACACTTAATAAAGTTAATTAGTATAAAGATATTTATTTTTACTAACTTTATTAAGTGTTTAATATAAATATATAAAATATAAAAATTGACAAAATATTTTATCATATTTTTTTGAAACGAGGAAAACGTATAAGTCAAGTCAAATCAACAGTCTATTTAAAATAACACACGAGACAAAAAAAGATAAGCAAACTCATATGTGCATACTATTATACTATGCCTAAAAATAATTTATTTATGTTTCATAAGAATGACAGTTTCTTTTTATCCATTGATTATATTTCATTTTTATTTTAAAAGAAAAATATTCAATAAATTGAAAAAATTTTTCTTATTCATGGTTTATATATTTCTGTCAAGCTCTCATTTATTTACTGAAATCAAAGCAGACTTCACAAATAATGAGATTTTGGAAAGATAAAATAATATTATTATAGGGATAATAATGTAAAAGAGGCAAAAGAAAGAATTTGAAAAAATGTATGTACGTTTGTGTAAACACACACATACATGTACAATACATATATTGTTTCAAATTCTTTCTTTTACATTATTATTATATCCCTAATAATATTATTTTATCTTTCCAAAATCACATTATTTGTCAAGTCTGCTTGTGTGTGATATACTATATATATATATTATATATATATACTCATCTGGAAATATTCAATTTGAATTATTGAATTTATTTGAATAATTCGGTGATATAAATCCGAAAATATGTGAATATAAAATGACATTCGACGAAAAAGACAATTTTTATATTTAGAATTCGACGTGAATAACGTCGTGCTCATTAATAATTACATTGGCACAGATCAGTGACACTCGCCACGTGTTTGTGTATCGTCACGATCCAAAACGGAAGTGTTTTAACGGTAGCGATAGAAGAGATAGCGGAAAGCTGTAATTGCGACATGGTCGGGGATAGTTGGACAGAAGGGCCGGCCGAGTAAAGAATCGTGTAAGTCACGATATTGTAATCGTCACGCAGGAAATTAACCCGATACGCATAAGTTACTGATTGGTTGGTTCTTGCTCATTTCTAGATTTTTAAAACGAGGAAAACGAGGAAAGTCAAATCAAATCAATATAAAATTCGCAACTCCATCCGCGACAAATTATTTGTTCATTTTACCCTAGTACTAATTCTACCATGAATATGCGAACTCTGACCTTTTTCGGAGAATTCTGATTTCTTACTATAGATAAAATTTTAACGCGTATATTTTCCTGAAATGAGAGATGAATGTATACGAATAATGCATAGTCCTACTTTTACGAGCGGCTGCGGTCGCGTTATGCGGTGGCGATATATCTACGAACAATAAAAGTTCCTTAGTTTCTGAAGTGGAACAGGCCAATACTGTCATTGTCCGATTGTCGTGGTTGACGATGGTTGAAAATTACTGCATAAAAATAAAAAAAAAATAATTCTACAGTTCGTGCTTTTAAAGCTGTAATATCTGTTCATCATTTCAACAACAATGCGTTCAAAATGTGTAGTTTGTAAAGCCCTAATTTCTAGACCCAATTTCTAAAGTCGTTTAACCCTTTACCGCTTGAGAAGAAGAAAAAAATTAGCTTACGTTTCCAGCATAATGTCCAGCATTTCGGTAAAAGGCACTCATTCATTTTATGTGTCATCATCTTTTTAAAAACTTTTAACGAGTACCTTTTTTCAACAAAAAGCGATATTATTTATTTGAATAAATAACCGTCTTTAAAAAAAAAGCAATTAATACTGTCAGTCATCAAGCTAAAAATAAAAAAATATCTTATTTAATAAAAAATAGTTTTATTAAGATAAATAATTTTTTCATTAAATTAAAGTGTAAAAAATTAATCTTTAATAAATTAAAGTATCATTAGCCACAAATATATATTCAATTAAAGTTAAAAAAATCTAGTATATTAGTAATTGAGCCATTTACTCCAGTAAATGCTTTTTAATAAGAAAAAAAAGATAAACAATAAGAAAAGTCGAGCATATGCCACACACTAGATTTTTGTTGAGTAAATGGCTTTCTATTTACATTATTTATATTTTTATGAAATAGAGGAGTGTAAAAATAATTATCTCTTTATGTTTTCTAGGCAATTCTTTTTACTCCTCTTTTGCAGAACAAGGTTTTTAAGATAACTACACTTAGAGTGCTGTAATCATATCTACCTATTTAAGATTACGTGAATGGCAGAGCCGAATTACACATAAAAATTTCTAACAGATCGTTACATATAAAATAAACAAGCACTTTTTATCAGAAAGGTTTCTGAAAATTATACGTAACCAAAGTTTACCGAAATAAATTTTCTAATGGCATATATTGCTATTTTTAGTCCAGAATCTATAGTCAAAAACATTAGTTGAGACTAAGAATAGTTATGACTGCGGCATCCGTTTTAATTACAAATCTTTACATAACACTGACATAATCTCCAGTTTCGAGTTTAATGATATTAGAATTTTATGTCCCATATTAAAACTATTAAAGCCGTACTGAAATTATTAAGTAGAAACCTAACGATCAAAATTTTAACGGCGATTCGCTCATATCAAACGCAATCATTAAAAAATCATTCTTCCTTGCTGAATCCTCTTTTCAGATCGTGCCTATCTCCCACGTGTTATGCTCTTCTTCAGTCTGTCGTAAGCTGGCCTAATTTCAATGGTAGAGCACCTTATAAATCGCCGTACCTTTTTTACGACCTTCGTGTAAAGCGCCAAGCCAAGTCATCCTCTCACGAAAGATAACGAGTATATTTTTTTCCCTTCTTTCTTCTCTTTTTTCATCTCTTCTCGCATTCTCGTGTTCACTAAGCCCTTCTTTCTGCATGAATTCGTCGGACTTTATCATTTGTTCCTCGTTCGAGAATCGTAGCGTCTATAAATTTACAGTGTAACTTTGCAAGATTATGCATTAAAAACGATTCTTATCTCATCGGTAAAGGGGTTTTCATATTTTTTAAATTACTTTCTACGCATCGCAAAGTATTACGACAAGCTCAACGAGAAATAGCTGTGTTCCCATCACATCAAGAAATTGTTTCTTCTTCTTCACAGGCTTGTGAATTTTTAATTCGAAACATCATAGTACCATAAGTTCTTGATGATGACAAAGTATCAGGCTTTCTGTCGGCATGAAGTCTATACAACTATAGTGAAAAGTTCTATAATGCTGATGGCAGTTTGGACAGAACCTAAAAAAACAGAGTCTCGATCCCTAGAGACAGAAAACTCGACAAAGAACTTTTAGATCGTAAAGGGACATAACTTTAGCGAATTACTCGGTTAATCAACGCAGCATAATATTTTTGAAGCGCAATAAGAAAAACATAATTTGATATTGTGGAATGCGATAAAGAATGAGGATCAACCGCGATTATTTTGCCGCGTGGAATTCTTAAGTTGGTCGGCATACATTGCAAAGGCGGAAAGTTAATTCACTGGTAAAAAGTCCTATCTAAAGTTTGTCGGGTCGGCGATAGCGCCGGCAATTTAAATGCTAATCTACGCATCACGGAACAAAGCAGCATCGAGAAAGTTTCACCTCTCTCTCTCTTTACATTGTCTCACGTATTCGCGGTGCGTCATACCGTCGACCATTAGCCAACCACGACACGACTTTCCGCCAGATTTGAATCAGATTTGCATCAGAGCCAACACACCGCACGGTTCGTTAACACATTATATGATAATTCCCCATATTCAAAACAATCAATGTAGTATCAAATGTATATAGGTATCTAGTTTCTTCTCATACAGAAAAGGTTACAGATAAAATATCAACTGTATTTAGATTTTTCTAAAAGAAAATCAAGTTAAAATATGAAATTATACGTATAGTTCTCTTCTAGAAGAGATGAAATTAAAATTTAAGATCAAGTGAAAAACAAGTTTTTGTTATACAATTATTTAAAATCCAAAGCTGTTTATACCAGTCTTATACAATTTACAATTATTATGTTTTTATTTACACGATATTTATATAAAATTCTTAATTAAACCAGAGAATTATCTTGGTTTTAGATTCCATAAAATGGATATTTAAACGAGTGATGACACAAGTATCTTTTTTTAAATAGAATCTATATAAATTACGTAATATATATATATCAACGAGATCAAAGGATAAACGTTTGTAATATTGTCAGCTTTTGTTGCAGACGATATGTCGATTCTACGAATCTGAATCCTCGAGGGAGCTCAAACTCATAAACGCTGCTCACCGTTCGCACATTCGATAATTCAGCGAGAAAATAAAAAGGAAAACGCGACGGTGGAGATTCGATTCGGCACTCCCCCAATATTTTGACTACCGTGTCAACGAGCCGGTCTCGTCGTGCATTCAGCATGCTCGCCAGCCCGTAACGCCATTCATTCAACTTTCAATGTTAGCGCGCCAAGCAGATTTATCGAACGATGTGTCGCCGGTTCAACGCCGCGCGTCCGTGCGGTTAAATTTGTGGCTCTTGTGGTTTTGTCCTGCGGGATAAAAGGGGCCTCGCAAAAGGGCAGGCCAATTGCAACGAACTCTCCGTTTAGCCACCGTTATGCTTGGAACGCAATTGCGAATTGTCTAACTTCATCGACGGAGTCATTCAAATAAGGAACTAAGCTGATATATTTACGATGCGATTGCAAAACACAGTAATATCGAAAAAAATATTAATAAACAATTTTTTGTTTTTTCTATGTCTTTGCTGAAGTAAAAAGTAGATATGTATGTGTAATCGCTATATTTTTAATTTACACAATTATTGTTGTAATTGGAAATAACCGAATATTGTTTTTTTTTTTTAAATAAAAGATTTACATATTTAATTAAGCGATACTAATACGTATAACCGTTTTTATCTTAAACTATAAATTTAAATTAAGACTAATACGTGAATGAATCGACAAGCAATAAAAATTTTAACGCATTTTTTTCTCATTTATATGCAATTTAACTATTCGTGCATGCAATATACATTTTTATCTGATGTGCCGAGATCATTCTAATTTTTCGATTTTTACGAAATTTTTTTTTAGTTTTGAATTGATAATCCTGATTGAATTAAAAGACGTTTGTTTCATACAATTATTCAATCAGGATCGACTGATAAAGATCTTGATAAAAATCAAAACAGGTATTGAAATAGCAGACAAAACAGCTTACTGCACAAATAATTAAATTGCAGATAGGTTAAATAGAAAAAATGCTGAATAAGTGAGATACATGTTTATTGCACGTAAAACCGCATAAAGAAAGCATAGGCTTGTGTTGGACTTATATTAAATTTATAGTTTGTAATAAACGAGCAAATTTTACAGCTTTTATCATCAATTTTATCGTTTTTATCTTATCGATTTATATGGATGTGCGATTTCAAACACTCTTTAAGATTTATAGAAGATACTTTCGTACTAGAATCATTTATGTAAGCGCAAGCTCTCGCCATCAGCGATCACGCAGGATGAATCTACGGGGTACATCCAGATACCGGAACGTGACGATAACGACCAACGAGGGTTCTAGTGCTCCAGAGAGATCGAGTGAATCTCATACGAGGGGAGAGAGGCACATTTAATCGTGCGGAACGATATTCGTTCCGTGGTTCCGTGTTATGTGCTGCTGCGGTAGTTTATAGTTGTCATCCATTAAGTGTATTTAGACAGCGGGGTACCACGTCACCGACGAGACGGATCGTTGCTTCTTGTCGTCGACATTAAATCGACAAAAAGTCGGTGACTATTATCGTCATTTGATATTCATTTAGCGTTTCTTGCTCGTTATATATGAGGAATCTTCATTTTATTTTATACTTATGCGAGGGTAAAGTCCGTGAATGTGTGTGTGTGTGGATAAGTTTGCTCAAAGGTCGAACGATTTTCTGTAATTATAAATATGTCGAACTTGCGAGTGAACGGTAGGTGGTGGGCAGTATAGATTTATCGCGAAAATTGTGAAAGACGATATTATATTTCAGATCGAGCCTGGTAGTTCTTTTATATCAACGTATTATGTTTCAATGCCGCTTTCACGATACCGGATAATCAATAATTAACAGTCTTGTCCTTTTTCAAAATAAATTTTGACATATACGGATCTGTTTTTATTCCTGTACACTTTCTGAAGTGGTGCACACGATGCAATAAGTGAAACAAATTGCACTGTATGCGCATCAGTTCAGAAAGTACAGAAATAATAAACTTTACATCAAGATCGAGCACCAAACAAAAATGTGTTTAAAAAACCTGGAATTAGAATTCCCCGTTGGAAAGTCTCGGGAAGAGTATTGGAAAGTATTCAGTAACGCGTCACACCTCTTGATCGACTTTTATTAAGATGGACGTCGAGTAGAACGATCGCAGAAATCTCTTGTGAGGAGTACGATTGGACTTTCACTCAACCGATTCCTAAGCGAAGGAAAATGCGCACCGCGTAAACCGCTGCCGGTGAATTATCTGAGAATCGAAAGACGTATAAAGATTCTCGGTTGGCGAAGAGACGCGAAATGAACTTCTTTCCCAGGTTTGTCACGAAACGGTGCGGGAGATACATTCGCAGCGGGCACCGCAGGCCGTTTGATTTTCACCGTCGCGGAAGTATTTTCCATCGTCGCGGCGCGGCGTGATGCGGCAGCGCGATTGGACGCGGTCTCGAGAGTGCGGCTTCGACCGAATCCACCACTAGACTCTCGTTAGCGGTATTCAGAAATTATTCACAGCGCGCCCGAGTCCGTGGTGGCCGCCGCCATCCTCGGGCTTACTTGAAATATCGCGAGGGAAAGCGTTCCGTGACAAATCGGGCAGATGTCGAAGTCTAGTTAGGTACCCATGGTACCTTGTAACACTCCAGACACTCGACGGATGTTAATCAGCCGATTCTGATCATTGTTGATTCGTCATCCGGTTGTCACCCGTCGATATCCAGGTCTACCCTGACGATTTTTTTTCCTGAAGATTCGGTCGATATGGTGCACTCGTTAGTTGAGGCTTGTCAGTAACAGTGGGGAGCATATAGAATCTATACGAATCTTCACTATGTTTGCGTTATGAAAAATTATGGTATAAAAAGGTGTTTATAGAATCTCCTTTCTTCATCCTTGACAAATAGCGATAATTATTCTAAACTTTTACACAGCAAATATTTATTTTCTATAAAATATATTTCTTATTTTGAAAGTCTGCATTTAATAAAAAAAAAAAAAAGCTTTTTATTTTTTAATATACTTTTTTTTTTTAATTTTGAGAAAAAACGCGTTTTTTAATATTTAACAAAAGTTACAAATCTAAAAATAATTTTGTTCAGATCATCAAAATGACTATGATTAGACTATTAAGCGTTCTCTACGTAAATCATTTTAATGATCCAATCAGATTATTTACAGATCTGTATCTAACTGTAAAATTTTTAAATATGCAGTACTTTTTAGTAAACGTTTCTTTCCGTGTAATAATGGACAAAACAATCACGCAAAAACAAACGATACCTTTACTTTATCGTAGGGCTTTTTCGCCAGGGCTTAAACTTGACTGCGCGAATTCCCATGAACGATACCGTGAGATACACGTTTTGCGAGTCCGTAAAATCTCGCATGAATTTGCCAAAGATCGCGACTCTCTCGACCCAGTCGCACTGTAGATCACCGAGTACATCCTCCGGATAGGCGGGTGTACCTGTACCTCTACCTTTCCTCGCTTTGTGAGAGGACACAAAGTAGATTCGAGATACGCGGTCGTGCTCCCAGTTCCCGTGAGGTCATACGCCGAGAGAGGTTGACTTCCAGCGGCTCTCGAGATCGAAGATTCGCCTACGCCCTTCCCGCGGAAGGATTCTCGCCGAAGGACGCGCGTACGCGAGATCCTGTTTCCTCTCGCTCGAAATAATCCTTCGACTTCGGAAATCGATATCCACCGTATATACCTACATGTCTGATGTTATATAGCTATTTTTTTTTTCCTATGTATTTCAGAAAAGTGGATAAAATATTTTCAATGGCAGCTTTTTGAATTTTACGAATTAATTCTAGATATACTAAACGAAAATACGTTCTCGCGCGCGCGCGAACCAATATTATGTTTATCTACTATAATATTACTTACACAGTATAGCAAATATTTCATAGTATTGCATATATTAATAATAATTTAATATGTACTAACAATAAGTAATATTATTTGATATTATTGTCAAATATATATATGTATATGTGTGTGTATGTATATATCGTGATTGTTATTAAATGGCGGGTGGAGAACAGAATAACGAGATTTTCTATTGATTAAATCTTGATTTGTGATGTATAGATATGTATGTACATATAATTTATTAACAAGATACTTATATTAAAATGCTAATCTCTATGCATGTCATTATCCCACACTTCTAAAGTTTCGTAAAAATTAATAATTATTCAAGTATAAGTTAGCCGTCAATCGACAATCTAATCGCTCGTATCTTCGGAATTTCCGCGAAATACTATTACTCCGCAATCTTACCTATATTATTGATCTCACATCGCAAAATGAATCGTGAATAGCTCAATCGTCTTCACACTATCGTTGAAATTATTCTGCGAATATTTCCAGCTGTGATAATTCCATCGTTACGGAAACCGGATTTTTCTAATTATTATCAATGTAATTTACAGTGGAATTGTTAGATGCAAAGAATTATAGCATCGCGATTGAGAAACAAAGACGTTTTTTACAGAAATGTGTATATGCATGTGTGTGACTAAGAAATCTTATTTTTGAATAAATATTAAAATTCACAATAACCATATCTAATGTGCTTAAAAATTTCTTGAAAACAAAATTTTAGTCAAAACCTTGGATTGGCTATTTAGAATTTTGAATTCGATGTTTTCTAGGTTTTAACAATTCCATTACTATCTTTAGACAATAGAATCTTCCACAAACCTTCACATCGCGAATATAAGGTTATCGTGTAATGATACAGATATCGTTTTGATCTGAAAAAAGACTGATCACAAAAGTGGAAATCTAAAATATTCGGAAATATAAGAATTAACATATCTTTAGATTAATGAGAGTTATACTTACAAAATTGAAAATTTGATAAATATTCAAATGTTCACATAATAGTTTACAGCAGATTCGAGAACATTAATTCTAAAGAAAGAGAAATGAGACTAATTAATTTTTAACACGAAAATCATATACATAATTTAAAGAGCAAAAGAAATTTGAAGAATCTCTGAAATGTGTGCTTATATTCTCTATTTCACTATTTGTCCCCCCACGGTATATTTCTTCCACTTAGAGATGCAACTTCGCAAGCTGTGTCCTTTTGACCTCACGCTGTAAGATGAGATTTCTTCGCTCGACGAGGCTGCGTTTAATAATCTCGCGATAATCGATTACAGCAACAACGACGATTCGCACGCCGTCGCGTCGCTCGCCCGTTTGCTCGGTCGGCTGCAACGTAGAGACGCGGCCTGGCTCGCCTGCTCGCTCGCTCGCTCTTACGACATTCCGCGTGTTTTCGATTAATAAGACCAAGCGTGTTATAGCATAAACAGCGCTTTTCAGCGCGCCGCATCGCTGTCGCGTTCCTGAAATCTCGCGAATGCCGCGCCATTTTTTCGCTGTACCGCACGCCAAGCGACGTCGCGTAGCTCAATTTCTCAGACAGCGTGGCTTTTGTAGCACTCTCTGCGTCTTCCTGAGCGCTAGGATCCAGACTTAAATACGAAAGGACATTAGAGCCTATGTTGCGCCTCTCTCCGCTAGAAGCGATCATACATCTTATCTCGAGAAATCCTGAGTTGCATGATCATGCTTTCGTAAAACCGTTAACTCCATCGTTCTTCCTGGACCTATCTTATTTGGTGATAATACTTTTTCGTTTTCGAAAAAGAACAAGATATCTCAGAATTTGCATACGTAATCTCTTATTAACAGCATACAGTTTCAGATTAAAAATTGTAGATGTAAAAAATAACTAGACAGATTATAATTAAATGAAGAAAGTGAACCAGCAAATCTGAATATATGTGTAGATAATAATACCTATAATTTTATACTGACGGTACTAATTGGATAAACAAAAATAATTTCGAACAAAAGATTTTTAAGAATTTACGAAGTATGGAATACGCGCGGAATCTGATTTGTATACGCTGCAGTTGTTCTTCTTTCTTTTAATTTGTTGTATAAGAATTATTGCAGGATTGCAACCATAATTTCTTTACTCTAATTTATTTTCAGGTATTCGCGTTTACGTTTGATCGCGGATCGTATTTTTACACGGCGCGACCGATTCAATCAGGAAATACGATCGCAATGCGAATTTCGTGCCGCGCGCAGAAAGGTTTACGAGTGTTCCCGTTGTCTGAGTTTTGCGATAGCCGATATCACTGTCACCGGGATTTTAGTGGTCTCTCGATCGTGAAAAACATACGTTTGCACTTTATGTTTACGAGTGCATATACCACTCTGCGATTTATGAGCTGCTGCAATGTATGTACGTAGCTTCGGAAATAATAGGTCCGTATTTTAAAACATGATGAAGTAACGAATCATTCTTCGCCATCACGTTGTAACTTTTCGCGATCCTGAAAAACTGTGTAAAATTAACGAATATATACAAAGTGTTATAAAAATTATCGGATGACAAATGACCGGAAGATATAAAGAGCAAAAAATTGTTTTGAACAATTTTTTAATTTTGCGGATCTACACAGTTTTCTTCTTAATGAAATTTCCTTTAGGTTTAGTCTAAATATCATATAAAAATAAGTAAAAAATATATTGTCGCATATAAATTCACACACATTTCTCTTTCTGCTTTCTAATTAAATTTATCTGTGTAAACAATTAAATGTGAAATAGTAATAATTTTAATAATTTATTATTCCGCACTTTAATTACAAATTAATCTTGCCATCTAATATACAAAATTTATTGCACAGAAAAACAAATAATCTTTCTCGTTATTTTTCCTCGTTTTTTACGCGCGAGTATCTTTGTACAGCTATGTGAGACGAAAACTATCACAACCGTTTTCCAGCGGCAAGGGGCGATCAGAGCGACATACACAGAACGATAAATCTTATTTGTTTCCGTGTCGATGGGCAGCTCCGACACCATCGAAAGAATGAGTTCATATCTTCGGGGCAGAATGGAGTCTATATTAGTCCCATCTGCCTCCTTCAGAAAGGCTTCTGCATGAACGAACATTTATACTAGGACGAGACTGCGACAGACAAAAAAAAAGAACGGACGGTCGAACGCGTAGATACATCCGGATTATATGCGGCCAATTGATCATGAATCTGACGTTGTCTGCAGTGCCTCTCTTGTTGCCATACATCGATGGATTTACAGCAGTTTTTTTTTTCACAGAAAATATCACTGTACAATCATCAACGATCACATCGCAATCAATAGTGGAATAAGAATACGATCGTCTGTAAAAAAAAAATTATTCTTCGAGTCAATCGTGCATAATCGCCATCTTTAAGTTTTACGTAACTGTAATCTCCTAACGCTTTTTTTTTTTTAATTCGTCGCCTGTACAATGAGGAATACTAATAATATATGTATGTTCGTTAGGCACGTCCATATTTGCAGACAGATTTTATTCAATTTACTACACGGAGAAAAATAATGTTGTTAACAAGCTACCAGTACTTGTAACAAATAATTTGTAAACGATAGTAATAACAAACATCGGTACTGAAACCAAAGATTCTTCTGCTACGGAGACTGATAATAACTATATAGTCTGCTATTTCAATCAATTATTAGTAATAGAAGCAATTATAAATTTGCTGGATAGATTTTTATTTGCCAGTAATACTGACTATTCGCAAACAACGATTTAGCAAATATGATTTTTCGTGTCGTATAAATCGTGTACTATTTGTTACATTGATAAATAATGAGAAAATGATTTGAAATAATAACTGATCGATTCGTTTCCCAAATCATCACATTTGTTCTAATAACGAACCCATTTTTTTCAGTGTTATTTCTCTCTCTCTCTCTTTCCATAAAATAAAATAATTAACTATGTAAATAAAAAGGTACGTTTTTCAAATGATACATCAATTTTCTTTAATACATTTGTTTAACGAACAAATCAATCTAAACACAAGTCCAAATCAGTTACTAATAAAAAAAAAATACAATAACTATCGACGAATACGAGTGTGAAAGAAGAATGAAGATCGCGAGTAAAAGATGAGAAGAATAAAAGAAAGAATTATAAGAGCGGCGAAGGTAAAAGGATATTTGTGAATGAATAGGCAAAAGGAAAAGAGGAAACAATAGCGAGACGAGGAAAAGGGGGAGATGAAACAGAGAGGAGATAAAATGGAGAAAAAAAAGAGTTACGTGCAGCAAGAGGAGATGCGTTTTACGTTCGAAACCAGTTTCTATGGTTTAATTTCCACGAGTGGACACATCTTCCTAATTTATAGCGCCGATGTACCCATCTCGCACCACAGCGGCCCAACCTCGCCCCCGTGCGTCTTTCGACATTTTATTGGATCGACCAGTCGCATTGTGACCCGCTGGATCTTTAATACGATCGCGCGGCGCATCGTCGAGACTGTCGAGAGACCCCGAAGTTTCAAAAGAAAATAAAACGTATCTCCCTAACAACAAAGATTTCTTCGGCTTTCGGTCGAATTAAACAGTTTTGATTCATTTAATTCTTCGCTATAATGCACTAAATTTTTTCTCACTGTAATAGATATTTAAGATTTTTATCATGATCCACATCAGAGTAACACAGGATTGAAATTAAAATAGGCAGTACAATGTAAAAAGAATGTGAAAATATTATTACGAAGGATCACGAAAAACCGATCCCTTTCTATACGTCAATATATATAGCAATGATTCTATATAAATACTGCGCTTATTTACAAATCGTGTTGAGGAGACAAGGCCCCCCAATAGGGGGTCGTGTATTCCACGAAAAAACCTCCACTGTCTAAACTGTCTTTGCAAACTACCGCATAGGTACGATAGAAGAAAAATATGGCCGCTCCGAATGACAAAGCCGTGTCGTAAAATATCGTCTAACGACTAAAGGATTCATGCCACGTGCTTCATGATTATTTGCGGTGTGATTAGTCGTCGAGGGAATATGGAAACCACATGCGTGCACCATTTAGCATACGCAAATAAAACCCGTATTAACGACGTAAGGAGTCTTTGCTCAAACCGCGAGCATCGCGAAAAGACTCGTCTCTCCGCGACCGAATTCTGGAGCGTCATAAGAGTGCTATTTCAAATACCGAACAGTGACGAGGAAACTTCTTGTCTACACTCGAGAAACCGCCATAATATTCGCCACATTGGAACAAACTGAAAATATCTGTGACTTCAATCGGGAAAAAACGTGTTGCGTGGAAAATCCATTGGCGTGATCATTTCAACGCCTGTATGACATGATAATAACAGAAAATTATACTTATTTAATTATAAGAAAAAAAGAATAAAAAACACATATATCATTATAAAAATTATATCAGTTTCTCCATGCATGATGAAATATTCAGATAAACAGAATAAAACGTTTACCATTGCCTTCTCATTATTTATTAACAAAATAATATATAGATAATAAATCTCGTAACTCTTTGTACTCACAAATAATTTACAAAAAATTTAAATATTAATGGTTTATATTAACATATAATAATCATGAGCATGTAACTGAAATTATTTTTGATCCATTTACCAATAACAAAAAAAGGGAAAGAGATAAGAAACAAAATAATACAGAAATTATGCAGAAGTAGCAACTCACTATGCCCCTCTCTCCCCCCCTCTTATCTGCTCACATATTACATATGTGTATAAATATATATATATACATATATTTCCGTGATAAAAAAAATTCACGTCGTAGTCAACGAACGAGTTAGCGGAACGATGGTATTTGCGGAGGGCCGATAGTTGAGAATGTTGAGATCTTTCAAGAGTGGTGGAGCCGGTTACAAGTGGGGACGGATGGGTGGCACTTGGACTGCCTAGGTACCGGGAACCGGTGCACACCGATTGGTCGACCGATCGGGCCTGGACTGGAGCCGTTGGCGGGCCCAGGCACAGGCGTGAACCGATGGGTAAGAACAGCTCCCCAGATGGCTCTTACTATACGAAGGAAAATCGTTCCTTCGCGGTACGGCACGGTTCTCCTCAGGCGCTTCGATGCAGTCAAACAGGTCTGAGCGATCGTACAGCACCAGTCCTTTCTCGTCCATCGTCGTAGTCGCACCGTCACACGTGCACATATAAGAAAGATAGAAGGAGAGGGGGGAGAGAAAGAGAGAGAGATCGAGTGTATACAAAGACGACCACGAACAGCGACCGAGAAGGAAAAGAGGTGAAGGAAAAAATCGCGAGGAAACAGCGGGGGAAGTAGAAAAGAGAGGAGAGAGAAAGAGAGAGGGAGAAAAAGAATAAAACAAATACCAGATGAGGAAGTGTCGTGAATCACGATCAATTGAAATGGTTCAGTCAACGGAATTAAAACGAGCGGCATGACACTAACAGTAGCAGTCTGTACAGAACGAGATTGATCGAATACAGCGAAGCTCTTTCAAGAAGATCACCGGCCATTACACGGAAGAAACGATTTTCTTCGAATTCAAGCGTTAAATAATTGGACGAATATGTGATCGAAGATAAGGTACAATCGGCACAATAAAAAAGTAAACGAAACGTTTCCTGGGAACGAGAGATATAATGTGTAATATATGATAGCGGACTGAAACAGTTGCTTTGGCAAGAACACTATTCTTATTTGTTGACTTAGTGATCTGAGAACGGAACTGACATTTACGTGGATTTCCAGTTTATTTAAGTGAGGTGAGTCATCTTACTTTACACATTTAGATTGTCTACGTCTACAGAGTTACTATAAATGATATTTTAATGTATTAATAATATTCTGTCATCACTAGTCAATATTATCGCCGTATGAACTTTTCATTATTTTACATTGTCTTCTGATAATAAAAATATCGATATAGACATCATTAATACGGATAAATGTCGATGAACTTATATTTGAATCAATGTACATCGCGCCAAGCATTAAAGTCTCCGGTTCTTCATTTCTTATTATGAAATCGTGTGGAAGCAGCGTTTCGATAAAATTCTTGATATAAATTTTTTTTCTTTCGCAATATAAACATTATTTATTATACACTAGAAAAAAATTTAGTACTTTTAACAAAACTGTTTCAGGCATTTTTTAACAGCAATTAAACATTTTGTTTATGTAACAAAACATTTAGTTGCTTTTATGAAATATATTTCTTGCTAAATAACAAAAATATTTGTTTGGATCAGCTAAACAATTTAATTTGCATAAAATTACAATTTTATCTGATATATTTTAACCCCCTTCAGACTTGACTTTATTGGAATTGTGTTAACATTTTTTTAATCTAATTCAAAAATATTTTAATAAGTAATTCATATTAACAATTTTTTTTCAAAATTTTGACTATTTTTTTTCAACATACCTAACATTATTACGTGCATCTGATCTCAGATGATATTAACAGAATTAAATAATTTCAACGGATAATGTTATTAAACTTGATGAACATTAGAATGTACATAGAGTCCGAAAGAATTAATAAAAAATTTTTATTCAATACATGTTCATCACATTTTTGTTGGTATAGCAAAATTTTAGTTCATAGAACAAAATATTTTTCCCCATATATTACTTTCATAATAGAATTAAATTATATCAAGCCGTTAATTATATTACGGATAAAATAATTTTCCAAAGTATTGCAAATGCAAAAAAAAATGTAAGATTTTGCTCTTTTTCTTATTTATAAATTCTTGAATTTGCGTTAATTAATCATTTATGTATATAACACTAACTATTAAAAATGTGCATTCGTCAATTCCGAAGAACCTCCTCTGCCTTACGCACTTTCGTGATCGCCCGAGGAGGGGGCAGATAAAGGGGCTCTCTCCCCAATGTGCGATCTCACGTGCGGTTAGTCGAGGTTAGTCGTCATCAAATGAAAACATTATCGTTACCCCTCGTCTCCGCCTGTTGCTATAATATTTGCCTACTGCTAGCCAGTCCCGTAATTCGGCAACATAAAGGGTTCCAAGAGCGACGACGTTTTGCCCGCGTGCGTACGTTCCGCGTACGTGTCGTAGCGTGTAAGTGCGAGAGAGACGGCCGTTACAATTATTATGCATAAGACCGTCGGCGAGGCTCTCCCATGTCAAAATATATTTATTGCTATTCCCTTGCCCGCGCCCATACCCTTGCCCCCTGCTCTTTACGTCGACCGCGGTGTGTCAGCCACCTTTGTTACCCTTTCATACGGTTATTACCCACTTGTATATCTGGCGAGCTCTATGCTCAAGAGAGGTCCGAGAAGAGAATCGCGCATCTTCTCTTCCTCTTTCTTCAATCTCTCTCTCTCTCTCGTCTCCGATCTTTCTCCTGCTCCGATTCATCGCTCATGCACGTGCACGCGTACACTCGCGCGACGAGTTTACGTGCGTGCGTGCTCAGGGACGCATCTTCATTTCGGTAAGTCAAATATGAAAGTCAGGAGGAACATCGATGTTCCCGCAAAAAGAGATAATAGCGTAAACGGATTCGTAATAGGACATGCAATACGAGTTAAGTTGCAACTTTTTCAATGCCATATTATTATTACAAAACTTCTATATTAATTCCATCGTCGAATTAAAGAAATTTTAATATGATTAATATTATTTAATTCTTAAGGAGAATTTTTGGCTACGAATTTTAAAGTAAAAAGAAATGAATTTTTAGAAGTCTTAACGTTTCAGGATC
Source organism: Cyphomyrmex costatus (assembly GCF_001594065.2). Taxonomy (NCBI): domain Eukaryota; kingdom Metazoa; phylum Arthropoda; class Insecta; order Hymenoptera; family Formicidae; genus Cyphomyrmex; species Cyphomyrmex costatus. The sequence continues at coordinate 1,297,514 of NW_017277125.1, read as the reverse complement.
TTCCATTTTTAATCTTTAAGCAAAGTCTTTTTACGTTACTTACATTTGTCATTGTTATGTAAAAAATGTGTATAATTATTGAAATATTCCATCGCGTCATCGCTGATCTAGTGATACGCAAAGATTAGATTTGCATGATTTCAGAACAACCGGTGTCGAAAATCTTTTATGCATACTCCGACCTAAGCATCGTGTCGCGTCTCATTTGCATATAACCCCTTCCGGCGTAGCTCGTCGCCGTCACGGGGTCGTGATCTGACTTAACGCCTTTTTGCCGCCACTACACTGCTACCCTTTACAAGTCATGCGGGAAGTACCGAGAATCGTGACAAATATGCGTATTATCTTTTTTGTCCGATTCCGAATGGAGCCTAAGACCCTGACCTAACCGTGACAGTAAAGTGTAAATGAAATACTCGATTAAGAATTCTGCATTCTCAAATCCAACTCTCTCACGTGGCAGTCACGTCGTATTGATCTGTAAGAAAATACTTGAATTCTAATATTCGCAACACTGAACTGTCATTTTGGCAACTTGGAAATTTTTAGAAAAAACATCGTTTTTTTTTTTTTTTTTTTTTAAATAAATCAGATGAGCTTCGACCAAATCTTAGAATACAATGTGATAGTACAGCTAGAATATTTTCTTAGAACAGACACAGTGAAACTATATGCTCGAGCAAGAGTTAAGTGAAACGTGCGAATGCGTGGAAATGTTTCTCTCTTTATCTTATCTGGATCGTTTAAAAGGCGCGTTTAACGGCGTGCACGCAAATTACCCGTTACTTTTCTAATCTAAATCGATGCTCTTTGTTCACTCCGCGATAACTCGTGAATTACACCGATCTACACTTGGTCTCGCTTCCGTTAGAATGACAACGTGCCTATGGAAGGCGACCGCCTTGAGTAGACGATCCGATCGTCTTATCGTGTACACCGTGAAACTCGTCGCGGACGAGAGCAAAAGATAATCACAGATATATATTCTCAAGTACTATGCTTACGTGTTGAACTGGTGAAGCAGTTGCCTGGTATTAGACTTATACAACGAGATTATCCCTTTTCGAATAGTTATTTCTATACAGAAAGATTTCTACACGGAAACACGATTATTCTGAAATAGATATAAAAATTTAACTACATACAGATCCAGAAAAATATTTTTGTTGGACTATTAAAATAATTACATGGGAATCTCAAACATGATGAGCAATGCTGCAAAAACTTTTGACATTCTAGTAACCAGTTTGAGCGTTTTACATAATTATTTTGATGATGCAACATAATTATAATATTTTCAGTATTTTTCTGTACCTAGTTAAATTTTTAGATTCATTCATCAATTTTCAACCTCAGCAGAACTATCCTTTTCATATATGGACATTAAATCATAAATCACGATTACATAATAATGATATAATTATTTAATAATATGATTTTTGTAATAAAAAAGTAATTAATTCTTTATCACTCGCGTGGGATATTTAAAATACCAATCTTATAAATTTGATAAATGTACATATTATGGATACTATTTATATACACATTATATTTGGCGCAAATTGATTCACAATTAAACAATTTTTTTTCACTTATCTTTATGTAAAGAATATGAATGATATATATGAATCAATCTTTATTTAACTATAAATCATCAAAAAAAGAACACTGAATATTGAGATACAATGTTGGAGTGTCAGAAGTGCTCCACGCGAGTGATAACATTGAAAAAAAATCGCGCGAGTAAAGTAGGTTAATATTTACGGGATTCTAGATAAAATCTTCATTCTATAAAAATATAACGACGAAAATTTAACGGATCTCTGAGCGTTATCGCTTAAATTGTGCATTCCTATTAAGTTAATATCGAGAACTTCAGAGATTTCGTCAACGAGATATAAAATTTTAAATGTCACTTTCGCGGAAATCGCACTTACATCGCGGCTTGCGCGTAGCTATGCGAGTATACACACGCACACACACACGTGCAAAATCTGCCCGATGCTCTTTCGGTTAGCGATACTGCCGGCGTCGTTACAGGACCGTGCCTTCGGCCTTTTATGAGATTATAAATCAATGGTAGCGCGCTTAATCGCCAAATAAAGGGAGATTAAATTGCGCCGGCGAGGCATACCGGTCTCGTGCGTCTTGGAGTAAGCAGAAGACAGATATAAAACCTGGAGCTTTTATATATTCGAAGGGACCCTCCATTATAATACGCGGTTATTTAACGAGTTCTGACTTGTGTGACGATTGTTCATTCTTATTTCAAGAGAAATTATACAATATACTTATTTTAATAGTGCTTAATGATTAAATATTTAACGTTAAACGTGCTATAAAGCGTTCGTTATAAGAAAAATATATTCTTACAGGGAAGAGGAAACATTGTTTCGCTGCACGTTTCCGTTCAAATGACTTATTTAATACCGTGATACGTTTTTTTTTTCTGCCTGGACGTTCAGGAATTATAATATAACGTGTTTTTGGACTCGCGGAAAAGTCCTGAATAAGTAAATTATCACATAGTGTATCACGATCTAGATGACCATGCACGATCTCGTCGATCACGCAACGTGTCTGGCAAAACGCAATGCGAATGTAAATCACTGCTTATTGTCAGTCAGAATTGCGTGCAATATGTTTCTTTGAATATAGGTGCATAAAATATACGCGCGCAGATTCTTCATCATTTCCTACTCTCTCATAATTTCACGAAAATATGTTGAGCTTTTCCGCGTTAATTCCTACCTCATTTCCTATCGCACGTACACAGTGCACAATTCAAAGTATGATGACGATTGGTTTTCCTGTCGAAGTCGGCCACGGATTCTTTTTTCCTCCACGCTGCTCGTAAACGTTATGTATTCATTTGGCGCATCGGAACGTGCCGCTCGCGAAACGCATCGCGTCTTCGTGGAAGCAGCTGCTCTCGGCTAGAGCTCCGGCACATGTGCAGTCACATGCACGAGGGCATAACGCGGGCATAACGAATCACGGTACTTCCGAGAGGAGCACCCATCACGATTCCCACAAGTGCGAGAGGGTCGCGCGCGGCGACCGTTCTCGATTGACTCTCGAGTGGCGGACGCAAAATCGCTGTTAAAAATCGGATCGGTCACGGCTCGAGGAGGCAGACAATGTCATCTTATACGACGTGGCTACCTGCGCCACGGCGTTTATGCGCTTCGCGCTCCTCGATGGGACGAGCTCTCGCTCTAACATGAGACTAAACTGTCGCGATAAATGATACTCTGGAAGGTTATTAATTGTCTTTGGTTCCCGACCGGGCGCGTTGTGGATCGCGAAAACATATTAACCGAAAAGGAACTCCGCTGCCTACCTTGCCATATGCTCGCGGGCGAGCGACTGTATATATACAGGGTGATGAAAAATCACGCGCTGTCAATAGAAGATTCGGCTTGTTATTAAAGATTTTATTGTGTGTGTTTTCTTCTTTCTCTTTTTCGCCAAAATTTGACATCTTGAATTGGAGTTAATCATATAGCACGATTTAAATCTCTTACGAGTAAAGCTTACCGTAGACATTTTATTAAATTTTTATTGATTCAGAGAATTAAGAAAAATTATAAATATTTTAATATTTAATGTAATTTGCTTCTAACTGATTTCAAATGATGTACTTTATTATTAGTGAACCTACGGTATCATTGTTCTGATTTTATATAACTGTTTCTGTAAAAGAGTGCCGTTTTCTATACACCCTATATACTGGCGCATCGATACATCTGTATATACTCCCATTGAGAATGTGCAAGCTGATGCACAAGATCATTTTTCAAGAATTCGATCGACGTGTCTGTGAATGAGCGACTACCATCTATCAAAGGGATCGTTAAAAACGCATCGACACCAATACAAATTGCATTCTGCTTCGTTTCTAGGGCTTTTCCAGAACTAATACAAATTGTATTCTGTCTCGTTTCTAGAGCTTTTCCTTTCGTAGATTTTATAATATGGCAAACTGAATTCTCTTTCTCTTAATCATATATATATATATATATGTATGTAGTACAGATAGTATAGATATTTGCAAAATTTCTAAGTAAGGTAATTTCGTCCAATATAGCTCAAAGTTTTGCGATTTTTACTGAGTCCAACACCGACAATTGGTCAAATTCGAAGTAGAAAATATTTCTAAACACATTAATTGATAATGACGGTGAAGATTTAACTACAGCAAGCAAGCCATTTTAGGCATAAATTACTCTAATATTTTTTTCCTTATATTATGAACAATAATAATTGATCTAATTTACTTACAATTAGCAACACTAGACATAAAATTGTATTAAGTAAAATATTTGCGCAGAATTTTTACACTTAAAAGAGAATTTATTTAAAATTGTTGAAAAACATTTTTCTACACAGAAACAACGATTTTACTGGAGTATCTAAATATTCAGTTGCATACAGATCTGAAAATAATTTTGTTGGACTATATATGGAAAAAGTTACAACATTCTATAAACAACCAGTTGTACATATAATTATTTTGATTCCAAACAAAACTATTTTCAATATTATCTGTATTTAATAATAAATTCTTAGATATTTTCAGCAATATCGTTCTTTCCGAACAAGAAATTTTATTATTTAACGAAAACTGGCATACAATTTATGCAAAACAGAATATTTTATTACAGATTGTTCATTATATATAAGTTTAATTTGTACCATTTAAAAAGGCATTAAAAACTTTCCGTTCTATAACGTTATTGTTCGTGTTTGGTGCGAGAACCAGTTTTCTCGAAGTCTTTTTCCTGCATCGCTCACCTCCATCGTTTCGCCGAAGACTTTTCATACTCGTGTGTGTTCGCGCAAGATCCTGTTTATTTTATGTAATCTGGTAATAGTCGATTATATACGCCGTATGCATTTATTTGAGTGTAACCTTCCGCGCATAATTAAGCGCCGATAACATCGAGACGAGGAACTTTCGTGCACAAATGCGTGCGCGCGCGCGAGCGAGCGAGTGTATCCCGCTCGCTCGAACGCGTATCCCGGGTGATATATCGACTCCTTCTTTCGAGTAGATTCATTGACTCATTAACGCACTGAGAAAAATCGCCGGCCGTATATCACGGCCCGGACAGTAATCAAGTGCTCATTCTTAACGCGCTGTGTAATAAATATGTGAATTAATACACCTCCGATTAATTATATCGCGCAAACTGCGTTTCTAATGTGTACTCTCGTTGCCGCGAAGAATTATAACGGCGGACGCGCCTGCGAATGTCATGGAAAAATGATTGTACCCAGTTTGCGCAAAGTGTCCTGTAAACGGGTTACGGGATTCCTCGGATCATAGGATATTAGAAAGTATTTCGAATTAGCACCTTCAAACGTAAGCGATCGCCGTTTATCTATCTTCGTGGATGTGTGGTGCATTAAAAGTTATTCACTTTCTTTAATTCTCCGGAGCTGACGGGGGAGATCCATTAAATCCCCCTCATTATAAATCTCTCTGTCAAAGATTCAATTTTGTTTGTATCTCCAAAAAATTGGATTATTTTTATCAAAATGTGCTTAGTATTCATTCTTTTTTTATTTCACAAGTTAATTGATGTATATTTTAATTAACATAAATTAAATTAAGGTAAGTCTTACATACCGGGTCAGTAACTGTATTACGAACTTTGTCTCCAGAAAGCTAAACCAAAACTAAAAGACTAAAAAGAATCAGATACAAAGAAACATTGGTATTGTCTTGATAATAATCATCATTATGTGCAGACGATGATGATGCTACTAATGTTATCTAATTCCATATCTCTCTTCATCGAACGATTTTTCTTCCCCTGACAGCAACTGTCGCAAGTGATCGAGATGATTTCGTAATCTTTTCATTTTCTTCTTATGTCGCTTGTACCTCACGCTCGTGACCCATATGAATCACATGCGCTTTTTACCAGTATAATCATCATTCATATTCTGATACGAGAACTTCGAACTGACGTGAACTAGTTCGAGGTTCAAGAAAATTATTTGTCACGATATAAAAAACACATTACGTAATTAGCTTCATTTACATTTTGTCCTCAGGAAGATAGTAACTTAACGTTATTAGGGAAAAGAAAAATTATATACGACGTAAATATATTTTTCACATTTTTTCGACACATCCACGCGTGAACATTTTTATTCATTTCCACCATAAAAAGTATAAAAGAGGAAGAATTTCATCAATTATGAAAATGATGATCAAACGGCGGACAAAGTCGGCACGGAGAAAGGGTTGTAACGACAGTAACAGGGGTAAGAACGACAAAGGAAGCGCTCCCGACTCTCAGGTCTAAAAACGTCTCATAAAGGGATAAACGTCACACAGAATTCGTGTTTAATGGCGCGTGAACTACGACGTGCCTCTGTCTGCAGGTATACGAACGGCATAGACATATGTGAGCACGCACACAGGAGGCTTAGGACATGACCCTTCCGGTTTCGTCGTCATCGTTGTCACTATCGAGGTCTGTAAGTTGATATTTGGAGCAGGTACGGCAAGTCGATCAACTTCATTAACACGCCGATGCCAAACAAATATTGACTCTATCCACAGAAACTGGGGTACGAGGTACCGCGTGTTTACACTGTTGGCTCCCCCATGACCCCCTTTCCTTCTTGACTCTTCTCTCGTTTCACTTGTTCATTGCGTGCATCACAGCACGAACTGCGAAGTCAACAACATCGTTAATTAAATTGAAAGAAATCACGCCAATTGTTTTTTTCTCACGATCGTCGCATCAATGCACGTTTTTTGACCACTGGATGCGTTAAATAAAATGTTTATTTTGCAACTGTTGGAAGTTTTCTTCGTAAAAATAGAATAATATTAAAGGCTTGCAGAAACATTGCTGCAATGTTAATGCAATATTGCTAAAATATTAGAACGTTGCTGAAATGATCTGCTGTATGGTTTTCTCTAGATTTAAAAGTATAATCCCGAATCCATCAGTACGAAAGAAACACTTCGAACAGTTGCAAAAGAAGCATTCTGCTGAAAGCGACCATTGATTGAAACGGTCCCCCGATATGAATTTGTATGCGAAACGAACCGACAGGGCCGTCGAGCAGATATTTCGAAGTCAACGCAACTCCGCGTATAAAGAGATCGATATAAATTAACCTTGGCCCACATTGGTCTCCATGGACTATCTGCCGATAACAGTTACAACGTGATCTGTTGTAAAATCAATAGGATCAGCCACGTCAATGCAATGGTTACGGTTTATTTACCGATTACGGCGGCGCGACGCATCACCCACCACGAAGGCCTGACTTATGCGCTCTCTATGATTTATTGCAAATCACGGCGCATACACCGCTTCTCGAAGGCATACTGTCCCCCTCGGTTATCAGGGCGATGGAATTTTTTACGCTACGTTTGCGATTGCTCCACCTCCGACCTTTCGCGTTTATTGTTTTCTTTGTATTCCCGATGTGCATTTTACGCCGTTCCTATATCTGTCCGTTCGAGAGCACGCGCGATCCGGTGGCTCCGTTATACGTATACTTTGCTCTATTTGGTTTTGTATTAGGTTTCTCGTTGCTTGAACTCTTAAACCCACTTAAAATCGAGTCTCAGACTCAAATGCGTTAGAAATGTCGGAAAATAGTCGGCCTTCACTCCGAATACTTCGAACAGGAATATTTTAAAAAGACGTTACAAAAATATGGTATATCCAAAATCTAAAAACTTACTCGTTGTTGTACCTAATAACAAGTTCGAATAAAGATTAATTAAAGATCGAGCAAACAAAAAATGTAAAAAGAAATTGTATTAATAATTACACATTTATGTAATTATTATATGCTTGTATTTACTCGATTAACGTTTAATTAATTTTTATTTGAAAAATATGTATATTATATTATAATATAACCACAGAAAAATTGTATGTATATAGAATAAATTTTAAATAAGAACGACAAAACTAATACACACACACACACACACACACACACAACACAATAAAAAAGTATTATATTTAAATCCTGTAATTTTTATTTGGATTACCTTCCTTAAATGGTATACTTCAGAACTTCTTCATTTTATATGTGACAATCGTTATTTATATCAATTCAGTTTGCTATAAATGTTTTAAAATTTAAATCTATATAGGTAATATGAAGGAGAATATACGAGTCAAGACGTGGTTCTTAAAAAATAGCATTGCAATTAGCACATTGGAATGGGTACGTGGACATTAAAATCACCAGTTGATTAAATGGTCGTTCTAATGATTGTCATGAATAAAATTCGGTCGATCAAGAGAGCAGACCAAATAGGAAAGAGAGAAAGAATTCTTTACTTCATTACAAGCGCGCAAGTGAAGGAGGAAGTTAGCGGGTGTTAAGCAACTGCGTCGTGAAAAAACTTGAAACCTTAACGAACCTGCGGATCGACTCTTCCTCTCCTCTTTCCAATTCGTTTTCCACGTTATAGTTTGTCTTCGTCGGCCAATGCAAGCGGCAGTCTTTTTTCTTCAGAAGCGCAATTACAAATACTCGACTAAACGCAGCGCGCGTGAGATCGCGTCGTATCGGAGCTCTAATTATCGTCACTTTGAACTCGTTAAATTGCTCCTTTTTTCATTCATACAAACAGCATTCTTCCTTTATTTCCCGAACTGAATACACCAACCTAAACGACTACCGGTCGCGTTATATTTTTAAAGCAACGAATAGTCCGCAGGTGGTCCTATGAAACGACTCATGAATGTTCGCGGCGAGCAAACGCAGTTAATTTTTGCGAGTACTCTTAACGTATTATTTGACGTGCGCAGCTTGTCACAATATAGCGTGTCATTTACAAGAGATATAAGAGATACAAAAGACAGTCAGAAACGTAATACTTTTCACAAGAGGCTATTTTGGATAAAATTTCCTATCTCTTTCTCCTTCATTTTCTCTACAAATGTCTTTTACGTAAATTATATTTTGCACTCATTGTACCTAAAAGAAAGAGGACACATCAAGATAAAAAAAACTCGATCGTTTTTATCTACGCTAAAAACAAAATCATATTATATATGTGTGTATGTAAATCAGATACAATGGAACACAACTTTATACAGTTATGATTCATAAGCTTTAAAATCTGGTTCCTCCGGTTTTTCTAGCAATTTAGAATCAAGAATTTTTATACCGCGATGATCGAAATACTCGCGCGACCAGGAACGCCGACCATAACATTCTTATCGGATCATCAATGGTCTAATTTTATTCCAGTTTATTCGAAAAATAGGTTCCTCACTCCGACACAGTCGAGGCAGATGGCACCGTTTGCTGAGATAGCGCTGATTTACGATCGCCAGTGGGTTAAAACGGGTTTCGATTCGAGTGTTACGAGAGAAGGTGGGGAAACGTAGATTCAGGAAAGAAGAGAACCTAATGATTCTTCAGATATCCATTTCATGCCCATAGGCGAAGATCTAATCGACCCAAAAAATACCGAATCTCTACCAAAGATATACACAAAATGCTCTTATATGAATGTAATATATGATGTGAATTTACGTCGTGCTTTATGTAGTGTAGTTCATAGATGTAATAGATATAGACTGCTGATTCCCTGATCTTCGCTTCTGTGCTCCGTTAGAAAGAATTGAATATCACACTGAGAAAATTTTCTGGTTGAAAAAATGAACGAATCAAAAGATTCTGATCAATCAGAATTCTGATTGTCTCAAGTATAATTATAATAGATTCAACCAGTAAATTATAATTTTCAGAATTTCATTTAATATAACCAGACTTTTTTCTTAGTGCAGTATCTCTCTTGAACTTTATCAGCATTTCTCTCCAACTCGATACTTGAGAAAGAGAAAGAGAGAGAGAGATATGTTTCAGTTACCTCACTCGTTCTGAGTCAAACCGATATGACAACTTCATAAGAATGCGCAGTCTATTCTTATTACGTCTATGGTGTAATCTAAAATACTTAGGCGACTTCACCGACAGAATAAAAACAAGATTGACAGATGTGACTCGTGATATTTTCTCCATATAATCACCATAGTATATCCGCTTGATCGAAACTTTAACATATTTCCAATTACTTTTCTCGTACTCCAAATCCTGTTCGAACATCCGTAAGATATCGTGGGAGGAATAAAAATCGAAGCGAACGTAGAAAACCGGTTCGCGCCGCCCCACCATCTCGTAACACCGCACTTTATTCTTCCAAGGATGAGCCGAAGTAACTGACTCTGATCTAACTGACTCTATCTCGTTCGAATAACTTCTATAATTTCTGTAATTGCAGATGAACCAACAGTGCAGGGTATGCGACGAGCCCGCAGCGGGGTTTCATTTCGGAGCGTTCACGTGCGAGGGTTGCAAGGTAAGAAGAATCAGATAATGACGAAGTTTTGTAAATAATGAGATTGCCAGATATAAATCCTGGTTACATTTCGCGTACGTGGACTTTGTAATGTGACGCCGAGAATTCACACGACGACATCTCGTCATACACTACGTTCATTGTCGAGTCGCACGTTATGTAACATTTGTGATGTAAATTCTACATTTTAAAGAATAACACAAGCCTAATTACGAAGTCGAGCGTGACAGTTTCCGTCATGTTTTTAAGTAATAAGTAAATAATTCTATCTTCATTTTTCGCACGAAATAAAAATCGGTTAGATAAAAGAGGTTAAATAAATAATTTAAAAAATAAAAAGAAATATCTAGGAAAAAATATAATATTTATATAAGTGTATAAGTTTCCGAAAAATATCATATTATACTTCAAGACTTTTCTATTTTCTAAACAACCCTAGAAATATTAGTAAATATTACAATGACAATACTTTTTTAGAAACATTTAGATCTTATGATAATAATATTCTTTCAATCATCTGCTTTTATGAAAAAGATAACAGATAAATAAATACAATAAAAAAAGTTTAGTCAGAGAGAAAAATGTATAAAGCTCATGAGGCAACAGTATAATAATTCAATAACCTAATGAATGAAACCTATTATCGCGCGTACATGATGCTTTGTAAGAAATTTAAATGTTTTTGATTGATAAATTAATAAAGATTGTATATCAGAGAAACAAAGCAGGAACATACAGTCAAAAAGATGCCTATTTTTATAAATTTTTGCGGAAATTTATTAACTTTTTAACATTTTTTCCAATATTTTATATTAGTGAGTATTACATAAAATTTTTATATTAAAAATATTAACAAATACCGCCAATACAACTATTGACGCCAAGCTTATCGGTATAATTCATACAGTTTATCTGTGAAACAAAAAATTCAATCAGTTCTATATCCCCCTTCCTCAATTATACTTTTTTCGGTGATATTTAATTCATATTATTAACAAAAAAATAATATATAATAATATCGCACACAAAGTTTAGAAAGAAACAAATATAGATTTCGAAAACGCGCTGTTTTGAGAGGAAATATAACAAAGTGAGACAGTGATTTATTACCGATTCGTCTTTAGAAAGACAATCGTCGACAAAAAGCGGGCGGAAGTAGTTTCCGCGTGGTATTAACCTGCTGCGAAGATTTCGTGAAGTCATAAAAATCGATACGCTGGGAATGAGTTGACGTATGCGATGCGTGCACGCGTTTCGCACTCTAGTTTAAAGAAGAAGCAACTCAAATAAGCCGTGACGAATGCGAAAACGAAAAGATTGCTATGGTAGGGATCCTCGTGGTAATCACGGTCAACGAAAAGAGGTGAGAAAGTCCGATACGAGAAGTAACTGAAAAAAAATCTTCTGCCCGGTTCGAATCCGTAAGTGGACGAGAGACTCGAGCGCGACCAATCGATTATCTTGGATCGTCCCCGTTCGATGAAGCTTGGCGTTGCGGTGAATCGCGATGAGTGTCTTGAAAATAACGACGTATGGGTTGATAACATATCTCGAAAATGCACCGCGCTGTGTTTACCTCCACCGTAATAATCGCCTAGTAAAAGATGATTCAATTCTTTTTTTAGCGCTTTACTCTGTTCTGTTATACTCTGCAGCAACAATTTATAATTTGAACACCTCTTACGATGCGACGAGACGTTACGAAACAAATTCTCCGGAAAATCATCTTGAAGGAACCGACGTGTGTCTCTTTCTCTGAGACAAATATGGGATAGGAACGGAAAGCTACGAAAGAAGGGATCTTGTCTCGATCGCGGTTTACTTCCGCGTGTCGGACGCGAGGGTCGTCGACATACAGTAGGGAGTAATATTCAACAGGTGGATTCCGGGTTGTGCACGTGCGTCGGAATGCGTACGCCTATAGTGCGCGCAAACGCACGCATATTGTACCGACAAAGTACGACGACGACGACGACGATCGAATCTCGTTAGGCCGCGCTTTAGGTCTTCGAGGGGTGTTGACCCTTGGCTCTCGTCCTTTCATCCCACTAATGTGTGCTGTACACCGTAGAATATCAGTACCGCATACTAAGTGACCCATCCGATAGTAATTGGACCTCATTAAGGCAACAACGGATAATGGTTACTTCGGCTCGCGCGCTCGGTTTCCCGGAGTAGCAGATAACGCCTTTTAGGTCAATTAGACTCTCTTCTTGAACGAAAATAAGCCGAGAGACTCTAGGAAGGAGAATATATCACTATGCCAGGATCTGAAATAAAAGAGACAGCTGCGAGTAACTTAATCGAATTTGTCAGAATTTATCGTAGGCTGTTTCTTGCATTTTTAAATAACGGTAATTCGAAGTTAGTCTCGATTTGTATCTCACATACGAAAGATTTTATTGCATAGAATTAATCATAAGCCTTTGAACGATATAAAACCAACTCTTAAGCGTATACAGTTTTATCTTATTGCCGTTACATTTACGACCGCTATGGTTATCGATTTGCGATGAAACGCTCTGTTCGCATGTTTAATTAATGATTGTGAATGGCCCGATATGATTGTACGAAATGCAATACCGTCCGAGAAATGAGTATCGCCATCATATCGCGTACGTCATTTTAGTTGTATGACTATATACCAGCGAGAAGGGACGCCATGTGGACGCTCTCACAGAGAGTTTCGATGCTATCGCGAGAAATATAACGGCGTCATCATCGTGGTCCTGATATGGAAAGAACAGAAGAAGGATGAGAAGGAAGAGCGCATGAAAATGTAGCGGCGAGAATTATGCGCATGCATATTAACACGCAACAAGCATCACAAGTGTACACTAAAGTCTGGTTTTTCATTTTCTCGTTAACTCGTGGTTAGACTTAATCTGATGATAATGTAAATTTTCTGGCTATGGTCGATTATTATATTTTTAAAGTATAATAATTACCACTATAAAATCATCAGTTTAATTTTAATCACGGCTAGAAAACATAATTTTTATATCATTATCAATTAAGGTTATACGTGTAAATCACAAGTTAACCGGAAAATTAAAAACCGGTTCTATAATCTCCAATTTCTAACTTAAAGTTTGAAGTCGATTTAATCTCTTCGCGGAACGAACGTTTGGAAATATTTGAAATAATTTAACGGTTGCGTACCGCGGTCACGGACGAAGAAACGAGGGACATTCATTAGCATACTAACGACTGCCTCGAATTCTCTGCGTAACATCGAGAAGAGGGCGATCTTTCCCCTTCCCTTCTGTTTTCTTCGCGTACGACGACGATGGCAAGGCAAGCGATGACGATATAACGGCGACGACGACTATAATCCATTTCATTCTATAATCCAGATCTTTCCGATTTTTTAATATCGCGAAAAGAGAATATACATATGTTCTGCACTTATAAAAAGCAAAACTAAAAATATAATGATACCCCAAATACAGAAATGGTTTGGTCATCAAGCGATATCAATATCTCCTGCGATCATAAGAATAAGATGTCCTTTTGTCAATTCATGTCAAGGAAGAGAATTAATTTGAAGGCAATGAAACGAATCTACAGTCAATATGTGGCAAGTTAAATAAATGCAAATGTCAGCCGTAGAAGGCTTTTGCTTCTTTTAAGTAAGAGAACACCGTGGCTAATTGCGCCATAATGTAAATAACTTGTGCGTGGACGATGCGTCTCTGTTTCACGCCTTGATTTCTCGAAGTATACCTATATCGACAAAATTTCACATTTGTCGTTCTGCACGCGTTCAAATAAAGGAGAGCCAGGTCGTTTGAAGGCCGAGTGTGTGAAGCAGAGAGCCGCAGGCAGGATCGCCAAAAGACACCAATTCGTATAGTGACGCGTCGCATATGAATGCGGGCGAATGCGGCTTAGGCTTCTTCCTCTCGCGTTTCTCCTATCGTTCAGCTCCGTTGTTCAGTCCAGCCGCGGTGCACTAATTTGCAGAATCTCGTTCGCTTGTTAAGAGAATCGTGCGCCGGAAGGCGACCGAGATTCAGGTCAGGCGTCGCGTTTATTTATGATGCAAATGCCATTGTTTTTCGGGGCCTCAACGGCTCGCGCATTATGCGCGACCGACATCGTAAAAATTCTTTAACGCTTCTCCCGCCTTGCTCCTCTCCCTCTCTTCGATGGAAAAAATGGCGCATGATTCAGGGGACGCGTTTATTCATCGTTCGACAATGAGGGCCCGTCCGAAAAGTCGAAAGCACAACGACCGATCGAGGACAGTCGAGGCACAAAAGCGTCATTCCTGACCGAAAGTAGTCTGGACTACTTTCCAGGCGAAGGAGTCTCACCACATTAAACTCCGATTTTTTACGATCTCAGTCGGGTATACGCCAAGTTTCCGGCGACCACGAGAATCCGAAAAGACACTTAGGCGAGTAACAACAATTTCCGGCGGAAAAGGATGAGATATTTCAAAGAGTTAACGATGCATGCACGCAGAGATTGTCCTTCGAATGTTTAAGTACTGCGTCTCATAACAAATCGCAATATTCATTTGGATAATCTAACGATTATACACTTGAACTTCAGTTAAATCGGTGAAGCGATTCGACAAGATAAAATAACACACGTAAAGATAATATGAAATGTCTTGAGAGATTAAGCGAATGTATTATAAAAAATAGATATTGCCGTTACGGTCGCCAAAAGATTAAAACGTGAACAGATGGCTAGCGATTAAGCACACACTTAAGGAAAATCAAGGAGCACGTTCGGAGGCTTTGACGACGGCGAGCGGAACGAAAGTGGCAGTCCAGCGAAGGAGATAACACTCTGAGAATAGTGTGGTAAAAATTGTTCGGCCGTTCGATTTCCTCGAGCACCGACGATTTCTCAGCCGCAATAGATTGTCGGAGTCCTGTCACGAACGACAGATTAAGCGACCAGTTTGGATTTTCCCTTTTTCGTGCTATAGAGCTCCGAGTATGCCAGTTCGCTCTCGTCCGCGACGATATATATCGGCTCGTGACGCCCTTTAGACACCGCCACCGGGTAGGTCCACATCTCGTATGTCACCGTCGAGAACAGCGTTCTCCTTTTGTCGCAACCAATTCACCTCGTGAATCGCGGCGATTCGCACAAATCGCAATGGTCAGCAAAGAAAAGACGAGTTTTTTAGTTCACCGATTGATCAATCGGCGTTATATACAAATGCAACTTTTGCGAAGCAAAGTTGCATCTGCGCATAATGTGACTGATCAATCGATTAATTAAAAAATTCGCTGAGTGAACACAAAAAAATTTGTTTTAATTATTTACAAAATTGGCTCTAAAGATCTAAATTATTTTTAGATCTTTATTCTACTAAATTTTTAGATACTTGAGCAAAATTGTTTTTCTGTGTGACTATTATTATTAGGTATAAGAGAATAAAATGAAATATATACGCAAAAAAAGAGAAAAACGGAGGACTGAGGCAGAATGAAAAAATAGGCACCGTGATAAGAAAAGATGTGTTCAGGGAATATACACTCGTATTAAGAGCACCGTAAAGCTGATTATGAACCCAATCTCTCCACGATATCTCTACTGGTACAATTAGCTAATGTCGTAAAGCGACATTAAAATGGGCATAAGGTGGCGCATGTTAACATACGGCAAGAATCCGCGAGTAATTCGCAGTTCCTCCTCGCGCCTGCCTTCCCAACTCGCCGCACGTCGTCGTATGTGTGCGCGCAAGGTAGATCAGTCGCCGCACTTCGTGGAAGCGCTTTTTAACTGCGGCTATTACGTCTTCTAATTGCCGGCCATTTAAGTACCGCTGCGAAACAGATACCACGATACTGGAAGACCGCGAGATTCGAGGAGCTTAGCGCCGGCCTATGAGTCGACGATAACACTCGAGCGCAGTCGTAGCATTCGATAATTGCAGATGCGGCAAATTGCACCGGTTCAAGTTGCGACGTGTTCAGTTTTGGCCGTAACGCTGAAAGCCGCCTGATCTATAAATCCTAGTGCTAGATCGCATATCGATATTATCGCGTTGGAATTATTTTCTACATATGACTGTAAAAGAATCATCAAATCGACTTGGTCGGTGATCATTTTGGAATCGAATATCTACTAATTAATGTAAATAAAAAAAAAAAATTTTAGTTTTGGCTATTTTGTGTCTAAAATTAATGTGTCTAAAATAAACGAGCGATATAATGTATAAATTATTCGCAATATATTTAAGTTCGGTTCGGTGAATTTGCTAAACCCATATGACCGTGTCCGAACGACAGATCAGTCACCTCAGCGGAAAAACCGTGACTTATTTTTCTCATCCGGCGGCGTTGGTCGACACAACTCTGAAACATCGTTCAGGAAGGAAACCGCGAACCGCGCTTCAGCACACCGCGGCGATCAACCGATCGTATAAAGCAGCGATTTATGATCGGTATAAGTACAGGTACAGTAGAAGGAAAGAACTGCGTATACGTATGTGGGCCAAACCGCGCGGCGACCGTCGGCTTTATGCCCAGTTTACGAGCTAATAAATCGCGATCTATGAAAGGATCTGTCGATCCGACAACGTTTCACGCTGCCGCCTTGCCGACAACCGGCGCTTCGAATTATTGCTAAACTCGCGATTTCTAGAATATCATCCTTATCCGTTGTAAATTACATTTTTGCTCGCGAAGAATAATATTATAACACTGAAGAAAACAAATTTTAATCATTTCTTATATTCCTTTTCAGAAGCTGAAAATAAAAACACCAAAGACCTTATTCATCAGTGTAATTTATCTCTATTCCTACAAAATAAAAAGAACAGGAGAGCGTTGACCCTAATTATATTTACAAATATCGGTCTTTCTTAGATATCTTTAAACTGTAACAAGATTAAAATATTTTTGTTATCTTTTTTGAAATGAGCTGTAAGTTTTAAATAAAAAATATCATATTAAAGCCGAGATGGTCAAGCGACAATTGAAATGTTTAAGATTTAAATGATAATGCTACGACGACGCGACGTGAGGACGGTATCGGCGGTAGCGCAAAGGGTTGATACGATCGCGTGAACTAAATAGCCAAGTCCCACGAGCACGAACGACCAACCATTCTTGCATGTGGCCCAGTTCACGCCCGAGCGATCGCATCGTTCTGTTACTACACAGACGGCGCGCCCTTGGGAAGCAATAGTTAGCATTCAACGAACGCGCGGCTTCGCAAGTCGTCTTCGTGGTCGTCGTTGTCGTCGTCCTGCGCAACCAATGTTCAACCGCGACGTCGACCTCACGTCTACGAACGCGGTCGATCTTTTCAGTACGATCGCGTTACGCAAACGAAAAGATACCGATTGGTGCAATCCTCACAAATTCGTCGAAGAAAAGAGAGTTACTCTATGTTGCGACTAACCGCAATGCGCGACAGGACGCACGTGTTGTCCTAGATGCATACATATGTAATTTACCTAAGCTGTCTTTGAAATGCAGACGAAAGGGTTGCAGCCGGCTACCGTTACCGCGCGGGTCAATGAGGATTAACGAGAGCCCATCGTAAGTGTCGGACGTTCTCCAGATGTCTCGTCTCTTGGCTGTCACGGAGTCATAGAAACATAGTAAATTTAAACGGACACCTCTGTTTTTGACTTGTCGCTGATTTTTATCGCTGCTGTCATTAATTGAGCTTGTTTAACACTTGTCATTCTTTATATATTATTGATGCATACGCGAGATATTCAGGATGGTAGTAAATAAAAACATATTTTCTATCGTTCGCTAAAAGCACCTGTCACTGTAGTTCATCGCAAACGGAAACTATTATAGCATCGTTTGCTCGAAACTTAACAGTACATATTCCATTACTTTCGCGTTAATGCGATAGACAGCGATAGAGGACTACCGTTTTTCCATTTATTGCTATATGTAGTCGCTTAGTTACTGAATTACATGATCGCGTTTTATGCTAGAGCAGACGCGAATTGCGGCTCCAATAACGAAAGTACATTATTGGACAATCAAGTTTAACGTGCAAAGTGGGATTGAAAACATGATTATTTGCTGTACGACGTTATTATTCTAGCTTTCTCCGATTTTTTTGTTTGCTTAAATGGAATATCAGAACTGTATCATTTATCAAGATCCTGGTTTACTATTTTTTTCAATAATCATGTCCGTCAATAATCATGTCCAGAATAATTATTTAGATGAGCAATGTTTATATAGATATATAAATACACATAATTTTTCACTGCCTAATAGTCTAGAATGAAGATGCAAGATACTTCCAACACCCCCTCCCCCTCTCTCTCTCTCTCTCTGTACCAGTTTCCGTGTCAGAAATAATAATACAAAAAAATACTCAAGTAGAGCGCCATTTAAATGAGTGATAGCGCACTTCAATTCGCAAGATAATCCGAAAGACTAGAATCAGATTAGAATGACAGAATATATAGGTAAATCATGACAGAAACGTTCGTCTGAGACGCATAATAGTCCGAAGAAATAATTCTCGGGTTTGCGGTGATCCATTTTGCAGAGTTTTCAACTGTCTCGGCGAGTCGTACCTCTTCTCGCGCGTTCTTCACCGAGAGGAGTCTTATCTCTTCTCCTGAGAAGCGGATCTCGAGTATAGCCGTGCACGCATCCTGCGCCATTCTTTTTCTCTCCCAAAGGCAAAAGCGAATCGTCCTCGTGCATCAATCCGTACTCGTCTGTCCCGAGTAGAGACCAAGTATATATATTCGAGTACTTCCTCTTCCCTTGAATTGAGGCGGATTCTAATGTAAGCAAATAGCTTCCGAGGACAAATCCCCGCGACCATATCGGCGCACCGTAAAAATTTCTAACATACGATCTTGCCGTTCTCAACACTGACCGTAAAGTGTAGGGTAAAACGAATACAGAACCGCCGTGGACGATTCTCTCTGGACGATTAACATCGTATTATATGAGTCACTTTTTAAGCATTTTGATTATTCCTGAATATTATCTTATAACGTTCAAAATTTTATTTTAACTGACTGTAGTTATCATTGCTATAATCTAAAATTTCGTTCTATTATTTTTTCTCTTTTTTCGTGAGCTATTCTATTTCATAGAATTAACAAGGGAGGGAGGGGAATTAAATTCCATGGTAAAGAAAAAAGCACGTATAATATATCGCTGGAGAATGAATTTGACAACGGATATCACCGGAAATATTATAATTGATAATTATGTCAAGCAAAATATATCGTTAATGCAACGCGTCAGCGGTGAAACGGAACGCAGTGCTACGGAATACTTTCCGCCTTCCGAGAGAGTACCGGTTTATTAAATTTTATCGCGCGCGTGCTTACTCTTCGGAGAAACAGACTTTCAAAATCCGCGAGAGAAAATCAACATACAATAACCAGCGCCCATTGTTTCTGTAGTTAGGAACTGTCGTTGCATACTTATCTGCAATTCAATCAGTGCAATACCGTAGGATGTGGAAGCGTTCTGTGTCGCACGTGATAAACTGCCTCGCGAATGTAATACGTCCAAAACGTGATTTCTAAGATAATCATGATTGCAAAACACCCGCTGAAATAGCGAAATAATAATATAATTTGATACATTTTTGATGAAACTGTATTGTTAGGTATCAAAGGAACAATGACAACCCAATTCCTTTGAGTTAAATAACATTTTGTTATTTTTAACTTCCATGTGTGTCAAAATATAAATCAATTTCTGTGGTTATTTCCAAAGTAAACAATGTCCATATTAACATACACACTTATGTAATAAATAATTAATTAAGATCAGTATTCATAATCAGTTCTTACATTTAGAGATCGTTTTAAATACAGTCTTAACATGTTATCAATCACAGAGCTGTATTAGCATTTGAAGACACTTAAGATAGTCTTAAAATAAGAACTAGTTATGAATAGCCTAAATTTGAGTCAAATTTAATTTTCTTGAATTGTAATTTGTTATAAATTAACGAAAATGAGTATAGGAGTAGTGATGACGTCTATAAAAATTATTCAACATAATTTAAATTAGGTTAACAACTTGATATTATGAATTTGATGACGTAAACCATTACTTGGCCAACTAATGTTTTATATGTTGGAATTTATATGTTTTACATCACATGATTCATATATTATACGAATAAAAATGACGCGAATGTTTAGATCGGAGATAACACAAAAAAATAGAAGCTTTGACGTTATTAATTGACTAAGATGTCTATTATCTTAACATTCCTGTGTCATCAAGACGCCAATGATCGCGCGAATGTTTTTCAATCGACCGAAGACAGTATACTCATCAATGCGCATTTGCATCGTTGATTTTGATTCGCGGAAATATCAATGCCTCATCAAATCAACCATCGGCCATTTATCAACAACGACGTTCGCTAAGACTCGTCTCTCGATTAGAAATCACTCGAAACGAAAACGAGAGTGCTCTACGGTTGGAATAAGTATGCGGAGCACACGAGGCTCAAGGTCCATTCTACCGAATGACGTCAGTACGTCTCCGTCTGTCTTTGTCTCATTCGCGATTTCCACGATCTCGTTTCGTCAGATGTCTTGGAGTCGCGCCAAATATCTGTAATGTCGAATAACCGCTGTTTCCGAATTTCGTAATCATCTGTAGAAATTCATACAAATATCATGCATTTGATTTTATTTAATCATTTCTACACATATTTGTAAATCATGTAAAAAGTTAATACCATTACGAACCGGTACTGATTATTCGTATGTATATAACAATTTTAATTTACAATATAATAGATAAATTAAATATTCCGACCCATGTTTAGATATTTCTCACTGCAAACGTTACAAAAATGTATAAATATAATAACGTAATTATAAAAATAATTATGTCAAAACGTTTAATTCATCGGGTAAGTTAGCACTCCAAGTATAGTACTCAGCAGTTCTGATTAGAGTTCCCACTTCCTTTTGTCGAGACGAAGAGTTCCCTATAGTTAATAACAAGAGTTCCGCTCAATAAACATTTTTTTTACATTTTTTAAAAATGGGGTGCTAACTTTTTATCGAATTTCGAGGTGGAATAGTTCTGAGCGGCTTAATAGCTTCAATTTGCGATTGCTTAAAGTTCCTGATATGTAAAAAAAATTTTCGAATATTAAAAAAAAAATTAAAAATTTT